>NW_019947966.1:24420-36768 GCF_002910315.2 Salvelinus sp. IW2-2015
GGCGCTGAATTGCATGAAGCTGGATCGCTTATGAGAGTCCAGAACATTGCAATAGAGTAGAGACTGGCTTTCCCTATCTTTGTCTTTCATTTTCCTCATATATACGTTTTCTAACAAATCGATAGAAATACCGGGATGCACATCTCAACTGAGTGATTTACAAAGTGGCTAATTTTCTCCTTGTCTCTTTTTCCTAGGCATCTGCGTCTTGCTACAATCGGGGAATAAAACTGGATAGGTAAATTTAAAGTCACGCGGTCAAGGATCCTCCATTTCCCATTCAAACTGTGTTTTCAGATCAGTGCAACTGAATGAGAGGGTGGTGAGGATGAGGTGACGGAAGCCATTTAGACTAATTGAGATGCACCCAGCATCTGCCATAGTTTCCAGCCCACCCACATAATAAACTCGGCTCTTAGGTTTGAGCTTCAAAACTAAATTAGAATAAATGCAATCATTCAGTATGATAGAGTTTGAGTGGCGGTGTCACCGATTGGAAATGTCACCTGTGTCGGTAATTGTGAACACATGGAACCAAGCAGCGCTCCCACCTGATTTTGTAGGGTTAAATGTTTATGTGCTGTGTAAGTTCCCTTTAGTGTGGCTCAATTAGACCCCCATATATAACTCAGCAAAAAAAAGGAAATGTCCTTTATTTTCTAGTTACTTGGACATCTGTCTTTCAAAAGATAATTCGTACAAATCCAAATAACTTCAAGATCTTCATTGTAAGGGTTAAACAATGTTCTCTCCTCAGCTTGTTCAATGAACCATAAACAATTAATGAACATTGCACCTGTGGAACGGTCGTTAAGACACTTAACAGATTAGAACGGTAGGCAATTAAGGTCACAGTTATGAAATCTAGGACACTAAAGACAGGAACCTTTTTTACTGTGACTTCTGAAAGGAACACCAAGAAGAAAAATTCACTAGGTCCCTGCTCATAGTGCGTAGAAGTGTGGCCTTAGGCATGCTGCAAGGAGGCATGAGGAATGCAGATGTAGCAGGGCAATAAATTTGCAATGTCTGTACTGTGAGACGCCTAAGAGCAGCGCCTACAGGGAGACAGAGAACGGACAGCTGTATCTCCTCGCAGTGGGCAGAACTCACGTGTAACAACAACTTGCACAGGTCGGTAACAGATCGACATCACACTGCGGACACAGGATGGCAACAACAAATGCCGAGTTACACCTGGGAATGCAAGCATCCTCACAATCCCGTCTCCAGAGGAGAGGAGCGGAGAGGAGAGGAGAGGAGAGGAGAGGAGAGGAGAGGAAGGAGAGGAGAGGAAGAGGAGAGGAGACGGAGAGGAGGAGAGGAGGAGAGGAGAGGAGAGGAGAGGCCAGAGGAGAGGAGAGAGAGGAGAGGAGAGGAGAGGAGAGGAGAGGAGACGGAGAGGAGAGGAGAGGGCGGAGAGGAGAGAGAGGAGAGGAGAGGAGAAGGCAGAGGAGAGGAGAGGGAAGATGGAAGGTGGAGAAGGAGGAAAAGGTAGAGATAGAGGAAAACAGAGAGAGAGGTAAAAAGTGGCAGTGCTGGTGACGTGAGAGCCCGGTGCTATTAAGCACCCTTGTGGCTTTCAGCGGACCCCTCTTTAATTACAGACCTGTGGAGCATGCTGAGAATGCCAAACGAGAATCAAAATAGCTAATTATGAGCGCTATAGTGAGAAAGGAGCTTGTACCAGTGCTGAACTTAAACTAACAAAAGACAAGGGTTTGATTTCAAGCAGCCGACAGCTTCTTACTCTCTGCTACAGCTTATAGCATAGATGGCAGGGAGCTGATGGGTGGGGAATGCTGGACAAAAGGGATTTCGTCTGTCTGCTGACAAATGTTTTCTAAAGATTTACGGCACCACACTCTGTGGACAGCGCTCAATGCTCTCTAGCACCTGTCTGCTCTGTCTGCGAATGGAACCAGTGACTGGAACCAGTGATTGGAACACAAAGTAACTTGTGGAATAAGTGATTTCCAGAGGCACTAATTTGTGAATTTCTGAAATTACACATCACAAGGGGATAGAATTAAAGATAGCCATTGACCAATCTGAAGTTATAATTTGTGAACCAAGCCGCTAGGGCCTTACATCCTGCTTTCCATTTTTAAATCCCATGCATCTGACATGTCGAAAGAATGAACACTTGCTGAGCAGAACAGCTGAGAAATGATGCTAGAGTTCCAGTTTGTTGCGAATGAAACTGGGCAAAGAGGCTAATAAGGGGCACATTAGTGGACTTGTGTTCATGCTAATAGCTCTCTGCTATGTGTACTTTTTAATTTCAACACTGGACAGCTCAAGAATTCACTCTGCTCACAAGTTGATTATCTGTTCCCATCTGGGTCTCCTTCTAGAGATGTGTTTTCAGACATAGTGATTTCTAACGTGGTCTGGTGTCACAGCCGTTGACTCCTAGAGATGGGCTGACAATATCTAAGCACTTAATGCTGGACCGGGGAAGTTGGATTGTGAGGTAGCAACGCGTTGTGAAACAAAAGTACCTTTTCGCACTGACTATAGCAGATCAAATTGCATATAAGCCGCCGAGAATGAAGAAGCTTGTTTGGTGTAGGGCAGAAGTAGGTACTAAGTTTTTGTCACTAGATCAAAAGATAGATACTATGCGCCAGATATTTCCCACATGTATAAAATGCTCGGAAGGCATCCGGTTGATTTCCCCCTCTGCGAACTACGCAATTATATTGTGTGATTGCGAGTAGCGTAAAAGCCCACGTGGCCCCAATTTTGCTAAGGATTGTTTCTCATCGATAGAACAGTTTGAATCTAAAACTCAGGGCTTCTGGTTTGTCACTATTTTATTTCCAAACTACAATTTTTTGTTGGACGAAGTACAGAGTAGGAGTCTGGCGTTTTGTAGACTTTACCCATATCCCAAAAAGTGTTAAAAAAACGTCACTGCTTATGTTTTAGGATATAATGAAGGAGTGGCATTATGGGCTCGAATTGGACATTCAACAAACTTCACTCTCCAGTTAGCGGGGATTCTCCTAGACACATAATTATGTCAAAAATTAAATATTTGGAAACGTGCCACTAGTTCGTCCTGGCTCTGCCACCTGAATCATTAATTTGACTCAGATGCAAAAATCGACAGATTTGGTATTTGGGTTTATAGTGAATGCATAAAAACAACTATTTGAATTTTTTAAAGTTGTCTCACTAAGAATAAGTTGAAGGGCCTCATGTCGAATATTACATTCTTGCTTTCTCTTTTCCCTGAACACATATGCAGTAGATGGATCTTAAGAGAAGTGAGGCTGCAATAAAAACGAAATACACAAGTCAACGTAGAACCAAAACACATGAGAAATAGAAATGATAAGAAGAAAATGAGAAACGTGAGTAGCTGTATACTGGTACAGTGTCAGGTTTGGCAGGGGTCAGTTACCTACCGGAGTAGTAGCTATCATATGGTACAGTTGGTATGATCTCAGCGGTCACGTTTCTTCGAGATACGTTTAGCAGTAAGTGCTATTACTGTACAGTGTAGGTCCATGTTCATCGAGTCTCTCACGTTAGACCGTTGAGTAGCTAGGTAATACAACTGTAGACAGTGTCAGTTTCAGGGTCAGTTACGGAACGTGAGTCAAGTCATATTACTGTAAGTGTCCATGCAGGGTCAGTTAATAATGACTCAGTCTTATTAACCACATGTGCAGGATACTGGAGTGGTAGGGGTAGATATGTTAGAGGGTAGGTGACATAAGGCATCAGGATATATGAATAACGGGAGTAGGCAGCAGGGTAAATATTGATGCGATTCTTCAAGTTAACGTTTTTTATGTCGTGCATGTGCACGTAGTGTCACTCGCAGTATTCAAGTCTTAAGAAAGTAGACGTCAATTGGCTTGTCTCCGTGCTTGCTCTATAGTAGATCTGGACATTGCGTCAACACGCCTGGGAACAGTCTCTTCGTCTTTGTTACTTATCTATCTGATGGATGTTCCCTCGAACAACCCGAGGACACTTGTTCCACTCATGCGGTCTGGTGTGTGATAGTGGTGACAAATTGTTTTGATCTTGTTAGTTAAGCCTTCGTAATACAGTTGATCGATCGCTTAATGTCAGAAAGATTCGGTCTGAATAAATAGGCATTTCTAGCCATAATGTACTGTACTGTAGATAAGGCTGATACTTTTCTAGATACTTAACCATTAAACCCATAATAGTGCTGTGAGACCTCTGTAGTTGTGCAAGAATGTAGTAAACAACTAGCAGCAAAAATATAGAAACGCTTTGTTTTCTTTTTTTCCCTCTTTCCTTGATGACAGTTATTGTTTTCTATAGGCAACTTCTAGAGCTAGCTGCATACTGACTCCATTCAGCTTTTCAGCTACATATACAATGAAAGCTTGTAAATAACTAGCTAACTACGTCCTAAATATAAAAGCACATAACAGAGATCTAGTCTCTTCTGTCACACTTTTTTCAGGTGGTAGCTACCTCAGATCAGTGCTTAAAGAATAATGGTTAAGATTATCTACATCTCGTAGCGGGAAAAAGTGGTCTGGTCTTGGCTTGTCCTATTAGGTGAGCAGAGGTGTAGTGGCTGTACATCTCGCAGCCCGTTCGTTACTGTGTTATTCGTACACCCTGCGGTGGGCGCCTAGCAGCCGCAGCAATAGGCCATCGGGCTGGACCTACCAGTGCCCATCGTGTATGGTCATAACTTGCTGCATTCTGCTCGCTGATATGCCATAACTCGATGTCGCTGCACCCGATCCCGGGTCGGTTGCAGGCGCATCACACGGGGTTCTTCAATGATCTCGAGGGTCTCTGAGGTCTTGGTAGCTGCTGGCGGCGGTGCCACGGTTAACCGAGAAGACGAGGCCGATGGCCGCTGCGAGTTCGATTCTAGCAAACTGGTTTGTACCAATGGCAGCAGCGGCGAGGTCACAGTTGATCGGCGAAGCAGTATGTCACGCGGAAAGTCAACCCTGAGGCCCAGCCGGGTCTCAAGGTTCTGGATGCTTTTTGGAGCGAGTTTTCTCCGGGGGCTAGTATTGGGAATGGGGCTCCAAATCGCCGGCCTCAGAGGTAAGCGGTCTCTAGTCCTTGGGCGGGTGCCACGACTCCGTATCATCAAAAGCTCACGTTATTTACTCGAGTACTATCACTTACTTTTCCCATTTCAATTGCCATCTTGATTGACAAGGGTCAAGGTGTCCAACTAAACTAGTGCGAGATGGTGGGTCTTGTCCATGGTCTGATGGTTTATGATGGTTGAATTCGGACCGATGCAGCCGCATTTTATAGGTTTTGGAGCCTGTGGGTCACTAAGGAATGCAGACCACGATTATCGTCCACACGTATTACTTCTGTCATTGACACATCAAGCAGCTTGTTATCCTCTATTTTGGTGTCTTTAGATTTTTTTTTGTTCCTGGTTATGTTTACTACCGTGCTTGTATGTTTACATCCACGGAATTCACGACTACGCTTGTTGAGAGCTGGAAGTGAAACGACAGGAATAGGTGTTGAAAACGCCGGGGATGTATTGAAAAAATCAACTAGGTTGTCCTTATTAGACTATCAATCGGCCTGTAATATATTTGGATAGCCTAGAAAACACGGGATGTGTTTTGGAGAGCTATACCAAATCTGGCCTGCCATCATCCATGCTCATCAAACTTGCTAAGCCTTTCCTTTTCCAGCTGTTTTTTTCCTGTAGAAAGCAGCCAGTAGGTGCAATAAAACACTGTGTGATAACCACATCAGAGATACTGCACTCCGGCTGCCAAGCCATTTGTAATCTCTGATGGGCCTGTCCAAGCCACGCRGAGGGGGCCTGAGCCACGCCTGACTTTCAAAAAATTACCTGCATYAGGCGCGTYMATGCGCTCGTGGATGTCTGTGRTGTGGAGCAGRCATGGATAGATCAGGAAAGATTCATAATGTGTGTTGGAATAGGAGCTGAACACACAGAAACAGACATAGGCTGCCTACCTTTTGGATGACATAAATTGATTATGCCGCCGAAGCCTCGTGTAAAATAACCTGRCTAATCTTGTAAACTTTTCTAGCTTTTTCAAATTGATAGTGTGTTAAAATGTTGTCCATATTTATAATTTCAACAGTGTTGCTTATTAGCAAMTACATTCACTATCAGGAGGCCAACATCTTGTATGATGACGAGTTCTGACTTTAGTCTACGTCAAACATTCTGGCCGCGCAGTTCMTTCAGCACCACCGACAGCTGCTCGAGCGCTATGCTCTGTCTGCGATTGGAACACAACAAAGTGCTTCAAGAATAGTGACTTCACACGCGCTAAATTATACATGTCTACTTGCTAGTGATATCCACACCCCTCAGCACACGTATTCTCAAATCATTACTAACAGCATTGAGGTCAGGAGTGACTGTGGGTTGACTGAAGGAAACACYTGACTTGCAAATTGGGGTGGTAAGCCCTAAGGTCCCATGAAGATAAGACAACCTTGTCATATAGGCTAGGATAAAYMCCAAACCCTTGGAAAAAACTAAACAAGTACAGGTTAAAGTCAGTGATTTGTTGGACAGCAATTTCAGCAGCTTTGTTTCACCCACTTAAGCTAAACCACCTCAAACTATCATGGAACATTATGTTATTCAAGTAGAGTTTGATACAAGAACCTAAACCTTGAAAACGTCTTAATTYCAATTGTTCTAAAAGGCTAACAGCAGTGGATGAATGGTAATATATTGTTGCCCTTGCCTCCGCCTCTGACCAATTAGACTACGAGCCATGTAGGCCTATTGGGGGCTCTGGCCTATACACGACGTATTATCAAAATACTTCACATAAAACTACATTAAGCAAGCATGTCTAGCTATACCTATAAAAAAATATATGCATTTGTATATCTTTAATGGCATAAGAATATTATATTTTACTTTGCTTGGAACATGAGATCTCTGTACAGATTCGTCTTTATTTTTACAACCTAGTCTCTCATGTTTCCATAGCAATTAGAGAGACGTTGCCAAGCAACACCTCAATACAATAAAGACGTGAATGAAGGCAGAGCTCGTCCTGAAGGCAGGACTCATAAAGGTCCTCAGAGCGTCTTTAAGTTTAGGAAACAGCAACAGTGTAGTGAACATATCAACCAAACTTCACTCTGTCAGTGATTTATAAACTTTTTAAACAAGTGTGTTGATAACTTGTTTCCTCCATTATCTCCCATAATCCACACATAGAATTATAGCGCCGTTTCTGATAGAAACGTATTCCCTGTATTTAAACTAGATCATTCTTACGGTCAACACCTGCTGCGTTTCATGTATTTTTCATGCTCATATCACTGCCAATCAGTCCTTATTAAAGACTACCCTATTTACTCTCACCCTGTTTGGCGCGCGTAAAAACGCACACTTTGACGGCGTTAAGTATCTTCCTCTCTCTTAGCGAAGAGAAGCCAATACAGTTGATAGTAGAAACAAAACAGCACTTCTATGAGACAGACAATTACCTTGATCATTCTTCTCCAAAATCTCGTAACATGAAGCAAAATACTTTTCCCTTTTCTGTTTTTAATATATTAGGCTACCCATAAGCACCTCTTCTCCACATGAACTGAACATGACTTCCACATCTAAAAGTATATAGAAAGAGTAACCTATTTCAGCTTGCCTTACCTTCAATACAACAGATTCTCCACAAGCCCCGAGTGCGTAAGATCTCCCCTTGCCTTCTTGGGTCTGTGACTGGGTGTCATCCGTACTGGCATTGGTTGCGTTGCATATGTATGCCCGTGAAGTACAGCCAGTAGTCCGTCCCGATGGCTATGGTCCCATGAGGGCTGAAAGCGGCGAAAGCCCCACGGTAGCCAGCAGTGTCTGAACCCCACGGTCAACACACGCCTATGGCGCTTCATATTATTCAAAGCAGAGGGCCCCGCTACACACACCTGGAGAGCCGTCACGGCGCGGCGGGTCCATCTTGGGTCATACCGCATGTCCACTGCGCTTTGCTCGCTGCTGATCCTCTCTCCTCTCCCTCAAGGATTGAGACGTAGGCTGGTGTTGACTATGGGTGAACACGCGGATCCAAAATGTTCACTTGAGCTGTAGCGCTCACTCCGGTGTGAACAGCCACTTGGAGTGATCCGAACGGGAGAGAATCGGTGTCCACATGGATCTGACGCGCCAGACAGTCCACAATGTTTTGGCCTTCATAGCTTTTCTGAATGCCGCCTGCATATTTAACCCCAGGTTGAATTTTATGTTCTGGTTTTCTCACATGCCCTATATACCAACTTTTATTGAATCATACCTGTCAATATCACTTGATCTATGGAGAGATTCACTAGGAAGGGAGGGGCTGCAAGAGAAATATGACAGCCGGTATTGACATCTCTCTCTGTGGTCTTACCTCTCAAGCCAGCTCAAGCTGGTTCACTGTGTCAAGACATTGGGAGACCTGAATTTTACCCTCTAAAACCCAGATATCTGGGCCCGAGATATCACCAGATACGTGTGACTTACAGTATTGTCTTAGACCTACTCTCACTACTGAGTGCTGCCCTCAATGCACTGTAACTTAAGCCTCTGAATAACGAAATGGCGACAGACACTCGTATTCTTGAACTTATAATTTAAGCTAAACCGACTGGCAATCAGGATAGCTTTCAAGCCCTCTGTGCCAGGCTGTTAAAATGCACTTAGATGTTTCTACTGAGTACATGTTACTCATCAAGCACACTATACATCACAGCAGACAGTAGGACACCATGTTCTTCACATGTAGCCTGACGGCCCTATATGCTATTTATAGGTATTGATGAAACAATATTACAACTCATCACGATTAACCTTTGGAGAAGACTAGAGAAAAGCAATAAGACACAGCCATACATGCTCAAATTCACACACTATTCCTTTTTAGTGCATCCCTTTTCACGAGGCCCAATAGGGCTCTGGTCAACGTAGTGCACTCTATACGGGAATATGGTGCCATTTGAGATGCACAAAGAGCTACTGCCTGTTGCTAGCCAGCCTGTTGACAATGACTGATAGCACAGCATGTAACAAGAGGCAGTAAAGTCAAGGGCCAGAATTTAACAGGCTATTGTCCCTCTTGTGAAGGAAAACAGGAAGCACCATCCAACCGCCTGATGTCAAATGCTGGGCTTCTGATTGGTTGGGCTTCCACAGGCCCAGTTAGATGTAGTCTGGGGGGCCCCTCCCCCCTCCTCTGCAATAGTTTGTGTGTGTGTGTGTGCCTGACACAATGGTCGATCACTTACTGGAGTCTGAAGGAGAGCCAAGCACAACTACCCGGCGTGCAGCTGATGAGCGTTTACTATAGTCGATTATGGAAGCAAACCATGTGGCAACAGAGAGTCAGTTAATTGTGTGCCTGGCTGTAAGCTTTACAGCAAATTATTAGGCGCCAGGAGTTTTTATGACCATGTGACCTGATCAAGAAAAACTCCTGGTCCTTATTCAAAAGTGTTCTCAGAGTAGGAGTGGCTGATCTAGAAACAGTTCCCTGTCTGTGATCAGTAGATTGGTTTTGTGTCTTTTATGTCAGCTGGTTGTGTCACACTCCATAAGCAGTCACTCTCGGGCAGTTTTCTGAAATGGCACCCTATTCCTTAATAGTTTTGCGCTACTTTTCACCAGGGCCCATAGTGCTCTTAGGGAATATTCTGCATTTCGGACTCTATTCACCTTTTGGAGAATTGTTTGTGCAACTGAGGCATCGCCTTCATATAATTCCTATCTTGTCCTCCATTCTTTTCCTTTCATTCTTCATGATAGTTCTGTCCACCAATTCTCTCTCTCCTAAACATCTCTGTTCTATCATCTCGCTCCACCTCTCTCTGCTGTTGTTGTTCTTCGGGGTCGACCCTCCTAATTCCACCATACTTCCTGATGTTGGCTTCATACATCTTCTCCGTTCTCAACCATACTCCCTGGATGTTGCTTATACAACGTCAGTTGTCCTGCTGGGGTGGATAAATGTTCTCATTGGAACAGCTGTTTGGGTAGTCAACATCACCACCTCCCTCCACAACATGCTCCTGATGTTTCTCAACCACATTTACCTACTCCCACACCATGCTCCCTGATGTTTTTCATACAACGTCACCCCCACACCGTCGCCCTACCCGCCTACAGCCCCCGGCGCGCGCTTTCTTCTACTGTAGCCGCGCCACATCCTGAGGTAGTCTCCAGCACAATCCCACCGCGCGTCCCGCTCCTCCCCAACCATCGATCCCTGATGTTGCCTTGCATACCACGTCACCTCCTCCCCAACCATTCTCCCTGATGTTGCTTCATACCACGTCTTCTCCGTCTCTCAAACCATACTCCCTGATGTTGCTTCATACCACGTCACCTCCTCCACAACCATGCTCCCTGATGTTGCTTCATACCACGTCATCTCAGTCCCACAACCATCTCCCTGATGTTGACTATCATCACCACGTCACCTCCCTCCGCCAACCTACGTCCCTGATGTTGCTTCATACCAGTCACCTCCCTCCAACATCACCAGCTCCCTGATGTTTCTTTCATACCAATTACTCCTCCAAACCATGCTCCTGATCGTTTGCTTCATACACATCACCCTCCCTCCACAACCAGCTCCCTGATTTGCTTCATACACCCATACCATCACCTTCTTCTCTTCAACGCAATAATTTTCCCTCCTATAGACATCAGGGATAGTGATGTTTAAGTTGGGCCACCAATTCTGGTGTTCTCCTCCATCTATACCACCCCATGCCATCTTCCACCAGCCACCTCCCTCTCCTATAACAGACTGAATTTCCAAAGCCATCCCCCCGCTCCACAGTGAGTGTTGATCATACAGCTGACAAATAGCTTTAGTAAACATGGAACAGCAAATATCCATGGCTGTAATAAACAAGTTAAATTCAGGTTTCAAGACTGAGGATCATAAAGATGAAATAATGGAATGGGAATCTTAAACTTTATATGACAAGCAGTAAAACAAGTTGTTTTTTTTTCTTCTTAATATGCCCCCCCCCCCCAAGACAGACTATCACAGAGTGATTTCATTCCAGATCTAAACACCCACAGTAGTGAATGTACAGAAAGAACTTTCCTCTGACTGCGATCGTTCCAAGGTGTGTGACTGTATTCAGTGTTCCTAGTGTAATTCTGAGCCTCACAGCCAATGACAGAAAGGAGGTTTGGTCTCATCAGGCGGTCGCCAGGAGACAAGACTGCCGTGCACTTTCCTGACTTCTGTTCAATACGAATGCCCAAGTCAGACAAGAGTGAAATAGACAGACAGCAGACAGACAGACAGACGGGTAGGCAGACGGACAGATTGGACAGACAACAAATCACCTTTTATTCTGCAAAATATATTCAATTCTGTTAAAGGTCCCAAAGCGCACACATCCCTGGGTCGATCTCTCTCAGTTCACTGCAGCTAGTGACTGGAAAGCGAGCTGCAACAAGCACTCAAACTGGACAGTTTTATCTCAATCTCTCATTCAAGACTCATCATGGACAGCTCTTACTGTTACAGTTGAGTGGCTGCTTTTGTATGATGTATTGTTGTCACTACCTCTTGACCTTTGTGCTGTTTGACTTTGCCCAATAATGTTTGTACATGTTTTTGTGCTGCTACATTTTATTTTGCTACATGTGTTCATGTTGTTTACTACCATGCTGTGTTGCTGCCTTGCTATGTTGTCTTTAGGTCTCTCTTTATGTAGGGTTTGTCTCTCTCTTGTTGTGATGTGTTTTTGTCATATATTTATATTGTATTTTTAGTTCTTTTTTAATAATCAGGCCTGTCCGCAAGAGGTATTTTGGTAGGCCGTCATTGTAAATAAGAAATTTTGTTTCTTAACTGCCGCTGCCTAGTTAAATAAAGGTTAAATAAAATAAAAATATTTGCATGTACAGGAATATGATCGGAGAATGGTGCTGGCCACAACTAAACAAACAGACAAACAGTATATACAGACAACATACAGTACCATTCAACAGTTTGGACACTCCTACTCATTCAAGGGTTCCTCATTATTTTGTATATTTTTCTACATTGGTTAGATAATTAGTGAAGAGACATCAAACTATGAAGTAACCACATAATGGAATCATGTAGTACCAAAAAAGTGTTTAAACAAATTCTTCAAAGTAGCACCCTTTGCCTTGTGAAGTTTGCAACTCTTGCCAATTCTCGTCACCAGCTTCATGAGGTAGTACCTGGAATGCATTCAAATTAACAGGTGTGCTTGGTTAATTTAATTTTGTGCAATTTCTTTCTTCATGCGTTTGAGCCAATCTGTTGTGTTGGGACAAGGTAGGGGTGGTATACCCAAAGATGTGCATTTGGTAAAGACAAGTCATATATG
>NW_019947967.1:0-3064 GCF_002910315.2 Salvelinus sp. IW2-2015
CAATCTCACATGACGGAGAGTACAGGATCAGGGAAAACCAATCTCAAACATGCACGGAGAGTAGACAGGGGAACCAATCTCAACATGACGGAGAGTAAGACAGGGGAACCAATCTCAACATGCGGAGAGTAAGACAGGGGAAAACCAATTACTGCAACATGACGGAGAGTAAGAGGAAGGGGAACAGGTCTCAACATGACAGGAAGTATAAGACACGGGGAACGATATTAATGACGGAGAGTAGACAGGGGAACCGATTCAACATGACAGAGGTAAGACAGGGGAACCCGGATTTCAAGACATGATCGGGACGGAGTAAGAGAAGGGGAAAACCAACTCTGCCGCCTTGACAGAGAGTAAAATCTCAAACGAAGACGTGAACTCTTCTACAGACACACAGATGATTTAATCTTTTCACCAGCGGGATGGTAAAGGTCAAAACCGATCTGTTAAAATCAAATAAATGAAAACTGGCCTACTTGAACTAGTCAGTGAGGAATATATGAGTTGAAGGCCTCGATGAGTGACAAAAAGCTGTGACTTGGAGAAAGAACAAGCATAAAGGAAAGTCATAAGATTTGAACCGAAGTTAACGAACTTAAAAAGGAAAACATCGTTCTGAGAGAAGCCTTACTGACATACAGACTAGATCATGAGATGGAATCTGGTAT
Organism: Salvelinus sp. IW2-2015; assembly: GCF_002910315.2. Classification (NCBI taxonomy): domain Eukaryota; kingdom Metazoa; phylum Chordata; class Actinopteri; order Salmoniformes; family Salmonidae; genus Salvelinus; species Salvelinus sp. IW2-2015. The sequence continues at coordinate 672 of NW_019947967.1, forward strand.
TACAGGTATCCAAGAGAAAGAAGGAGAAGTTCCTGATCTGTAGTTAGAGAGTTCCTCCTTTACAGCATTCAGATCCCACACGAGAGCTATCGACAAAATCCAACTCGAACGTGTAACACGGACAGAGAGGGTATGCACGCCCACTGTTGCCAATTTGCTTTCTTTAAAAGATAAAATAATGGTTAAAAGCCTGGGTAAAGACCTGCTGGCTGAAAAGTAGCATGAATGAGAGTTCCGAAGGAATTACAGAACGCCGCAAAGTTCTGTATCCAATCTTCAGGAAATAGATGAAAGGGAACGCGTAGCTCTCGTAGTTGATAAACTGTATATTGATAACCAATTGTTCAGGGACAACAGAGACTACTCCATGGCTATTCTAAATTTCAAAGTTCAAGGGTGGCGGATTCATGGAACACCGACGTCTAGCATGGGTGGGGGTTGGATAATGGAACACCGATTAGCCATGGTGGGGGTTGGAATAATGACAACGATACCCATGGTGGGGGTTGATAATGGACACCGATCTAGCCATGGTGGGGGTTGAATATGGAACACCAGATGTGACAATGGTGGGGGTGAAATGGACACAGCGCCCGATACCATGGTGGGGGTTGGATAATGGAACACCCGATGCTAGCCATGGTGGGGGTTGGATAATGGAACACACGAGTTTATGCCATGGTGGGGGTTGATAATGGAACACCCGATGCTAGCCATGGTGGGGGTTGAAATATGGAACACCCAGATACTGCCATGGTGGGGGTTGGATATGGAAACCCAGATACTAGCCATGGTGGGGGTTTGAATAATGGAACACGCGATGTATAGCCATGGTGGGGGTTGGATAATGGAACACCCGATGTTAAGCCATGGTGGGGGTTGGAACTATATGAAACCCGATGCTAGCCTGGTGGGGGTTGGTAAATAATGGAACCCCAGATACTAGCCATAGGTGGGGTTGTTGAATAATGGAACAAGATACTAGCCATGGTGGGGTTGAATAATGGAACACCCGAGTTAGCCATGGTGGGGGTTGGATAATGGAACACCCGATACTAGCCATGGTGGGGGTTGATATATGGAACACAGATACTAGCCATGGTGGGGTTGTAATAATGGAACACCAGATACTAGCCATGGTGGGGGTTGAATAATGGAAACCAGATACTAGCTATGGTGGGGGTTGAATAATGGAACACCAGATACTAGCCATGGTGGGGGTTGATAATGGACCCACCCGATACTAGCCATGGTGGGGGTTGAATAATGAACACCAGATACTAGCCATGGTGGGGGTTGAAATATGGAACACACAGATACTAGCTAATGGTGGGGGTTGAATAATGGAACACCCGATACTAGCATGGTGGGGGTTGAATACATGGACACACAGTACTAGCCATGGTGGGGTTGGATAATTGAACACCAGATACTAGCCATGGTCGGGGCGTTGAATATGGGAACACCAGATACTAGCCATGTGGGGGTGTCAAAAATGCGCAAACGATTACGTAGCCATGGGGGCGTTGAATAATACCCCCCAAAAATAGAAAGAAAAGCAATCTTGAAATATAACGAATTGGAACACAAAAGCCCTAATTCAACATGGCAGAGATAAATACACAGCAGACTGAAGGCTCAGTATGTGTGGATGTATTGAGATGGATGGTGTGTGTTTTCTGGTGTTTGGGAAAGTGTGGTGTTAAGTGAGTGAGAAAGGAAACGGTTGCATATCCCAGAACCAATGTATGTCTGTGAGCAGGGGTTGTGAGAGAGCTTTCAATGTTGTGCAGATGAGGGTTATACATTTTATAAAGAATTATACATCTTATTGATTTATTGTCCTTTCATGATGGAACGGTCCACAACCCTTTACCCTAGACACCCACCTGAATGACCCAGACTCTAAAGAGAAGTCCCTGCTGTTAGCTGCCTGTATGCAGCCAAAATGCATACAGGCCCTTGTGGCACAAAATTATCAAAAGGTCTGACTGCACAGAGATGCTTGGGAATAGGGTCACAACGGGGGACCACGTGTGGGTGTTTCAGGGGAAGAGGGTGGATCTGATCTCCATCACCTAGGACGTGACAATGGTTAATCAAACCTCCCCATTTCTGCCCATTTCTTTGCTYCGTTTTGCAGGCTTTCTCATACAGCTGCAACTGTATATGCATTTGTAAATCAAGRCCTTTCTTGARTTGGGCTCTGRGATGGTGCTTGCCAAAATAWTTTTTTTGTAATAGCGAGACTGATGAGATGTAAAAATCCTTTACATAGACTGCCTACATTACTACAAATATTAATAGCTAATTATGGAAAATAAGATTAACAGGAATTTAAAATTGTTAATAGCTATATATAATACAAATCGAGGTGAGGGTGATGGAAATGC
>NW_019947967.1:8513-16361 GCF_002910315.2 Salvelinus sp. IW2-2015
ATGTTGTTGCTGATTAAAGAAGCAATAAAGAACTGGCCTTCTTATAGAACTAGTTGGAGTATCTGAGGAAGCTATACAGCAATTTGTCGGGTTCGACTTCACATGCTCAAATGGCGCAAAACAAATGGCAGAAGTTAACACAAATAGAGACAGTTTTCGTATCGTGAAACCACATTCGATTACTCGTACATTCACTATTCTTGTTCAGGAAGGAAATGATAGGCTATTTGCCCACCATCCCATTGGCTGGAAGAAATTGCCAAAGCATACTGAATGATTCTTTCGTTACATTTTATTGCCACGCTATGGTCAGATACCTCACTAGGAACAGCGGCACAAACTGGCTCTTAACCAAGAATAGATAAGAGGAGTGTGGTACGGCGCTCCGGTGTGCTAAATCTATATCGCCAACTGAGCAAGATAGGACAAGTACATTTAAGGTGTTAGTTTAAGAAAACGCAATGCCTAGAAGTTCAGCATCCCGGAGTCGCCTCTTCACTGTTGACGTTGAGACTGGTGTTTTGCGGGTACTATTTAATGAAGATGCCAGTTGAGGACTTGTGAGGCGTCTGTTTCTTAAACTAGACACTCTAATGTACTTGTCCTCTTGCTCAGTTGTGCACCGGAGCCTCCCTCCTCTTTCTATTCTGGTTAGAGCCAGTTTGCGCTGTTCTGTGAAGGGAGCGTTGTACAAGATCTTCAGTTTCTTGGCAATTTCTCGCATGGAATAGCCTTCATTTCTCAGAACAAGAATAGAATGACGAGTTTCAGAAGAAAGTTATTTGTTTCTGGCCATTTTGAGCAGGTAATCGAACCCACAAATGCTGATGCTCCAGATACTCAACTAGTCTAAAGAAGGCCAGTTTTATTGCTTCTTTAATCAGAACAACAGTTTTCAGCTGTGCTAAAGTAATTGCAAAAGCGTTTTCTAATGATCAATTAGCCTTTTAAAATGATACATTTGGATTAGCTAACACAACGTGCCATTAGAACACAGGAGTGATGGTTGCTGATAATGGGCCTCTGTACGCTTATGTAGATATTCCATAAAAAATCTGCCATTTCCAGCTACAATAGTCATTTACAACATTAACTATGTCTACACTGTATTTCTGATAATTTTGATGTTATTTTAATGGATTAAAAAAAAATCTTTTCTTTCAAAAACAAGGACAATTCTTAGTGGCCCCAAACTTTTGAACAGTAATGTATATTACTCTTACTGAATTTCCACTTGGGCGAGGATATTGGAAATGTAATCAAAGCCTATTGGATGATAACTTGTTTATAACTACGACAGAAGAATTTATATCTGACTTTATCCGACATAACATAGGTACAGCAGATCCCCTTATTGTATGGGACACTTTTAAATGTGCCTTTAGAGGCCATGCAATTCAGTACTCATTTATTAAACAAAAGCAATTTTGGTCAAAAGARTCCATATTAACTAAGGAAATTGAAGGACTAACAGTACAGACAGATAGCAATACAAACTGTACCATAGAGGCACAGAGTAAGTTAGAGGAAAAACAAAAAAATATAGAGACTTATTCAAGGAAGATCCMGTGTAATATATTATAAATTATAAAGTGATCTGGATGGAATATGGGGAAAAATGCACCAACATAGAAATGCAACCATTTTTTTTTTTACTGATGATGAAATGAGTCACCCATGATTCACCAAACATTATTTTGACAGAGGAAGTAAAGTACCTTTAAACTTCATACCCATCCCGGATCCGGGATCCTCCTCATCAAAAAAGCTGACTAGCATAGCCTAGCCTAGCCTAACGGGACAGGGATATCATATAATATAATTTTCATGAAATCACAAGTCCAATACAGCAAATGAAAGATAAACATCTTGTGAATCCAGCCATCATTTCCGATTTTTAAAATGTTACAGCGAAAACACCAATATGTATTTCTATTAGCTAACCACAATAGCCAAACACACAACCGCATATTTTCACCATGTTTCCACCGCATAGGTAGCTTTCACAAAACCGACAAAATAGAGATAAAATGTGTCACTAACCAAGAAACAACTTTATCAGATGACCGTCTTTAAACATGTATACAATACATTTATGTTTTGTTCGAAAATGTGCATATTTGAGGTATAAATCATAGTTTTACATTGCAGCCACAATCACAAATAGCACCAAAGCAGCCAGAATAATTACAGAGAGCAACGTGAAATGTATAAATACTCATCATAAAACATTTATGAAAAATACATGGTGTACAGCAAATGAAAGATAAACATCTTGTGAATCCAGCCAATATTCCGATTTTTAAGTGTTTTACAGCAAAAACACAATATATATTTCTATTAGCACACTACAGTAGCCAAACACACAACGCAATTTACTCCCTGCAAAAAATAGCTTGCACAAAACCGACAAAATAGAGATAAAATTAATCACTAACCTTGAACAAATACATCAGATGACAGTCTTATAACATCATGTTATAACAATACAATTATGTTTTGTTCGAAAATGTGCATATTTAGAGCTACAAATCCTGATTATACATTGTGAATACGTAGCATCGATTCACCAGAATCCCGGAGATATTTTGGACCACTCACCTAATCTGACCAAAGAACTTCATCATTAAACTTACTAAAAATACTTGTTGTATGGCAAATGAAAGATACACTGGTTCTTAATGCAACCGCTGTGTTAGATTTTTAAAAATAACTTTACCATAACATACAGCTTGCGTTATTGCGAAGACAGTGCTCACCAAACGGGGGAGAATAGGACTCAACATTTTACACAGAAATACGAAATAACATCATAAATGTTTTCTTACTTTGCTTGAGCTTTCCATCAGAATGTTGACAAGGAGCCTTGGTCAGAAATAAATCGTTGTTTGGTTTTAGAATGTCCATTTCTTCTGTCGAATTCGCGCCACAATGCTGAGCCAAGGTTGCTAACATTCCCATCCTCTCTTGACGCAAAGAACGGAAAACTCCAAAAGTCCAATAAACGTTGAATAAACTGATAAAACTCGGTTGAAAAAAACTACTTTATTGATGTTTTTCATATGTATCAAATAAAATCAGAGCCGGAGATATTCGCCGTGTATCACGAACGCTTTTTCAGAAGACAATGTGAGCTCCGCCGCACACCGTCGAAGACAAAGAAAAATTCTGACCTGCCACTCCAAAAGCTTCTTTTTCGGCCTCAGACAAGCTAGTCACCCCATTCCACCTTCCACTGCCTGGTTGACATCTAGTGGGAAGGCGTATTGAAGTGCATGCATATCGATACAATAAAAGCCCAGTTGAATAGAAAAGGCCCTGAAAACAAGAAGCCTCGTTTCAGATTTTGGCACTTTCCTGTATGGAACGTTTGCTGCAAAATGAGTTCTGTTTTACTCACAGATATTTAATTCAGTTTTAAGAAACCCTTGAGTGTTTCTATCCAATAGTGAATAATAAATGCATATTGTATGACTAGAAAAGAGTACAGGGCCGTTTCATTTGGGCACGAAAACAGTGAGAACAGCGCCAACTATGACAAGAAGTTTTAAGTGGGTTTCGAGCTCTGCGAGATTTCATGTATTTTTTGAGTGATTTTCTAAATAAACAACACACTCATTTTAATATTCCACCCTGGGGTTATTATTCCACCACATAACCCACGCCTGGGGTTAATATTCCACCCTGGGTTAACCTTGTTATGGCTGCAGCCCGACACCGCGTACACCTATGACAACATCCAGCTCAAGTGCAGGGCGCGAAATTCAAAATCTATTTTTTTAAAATATTTAACTTCACACATTTAACAAGTCCAATACAGCATTTGAAAGATAAACATCTTGCAATCAAGCCCAACATGTCCGATTTTTAAATATGTTTACAGAGAAAAGACACCACATATTTTATGTTAGCTCACCACCAAATAAAAAGAGGACAGACTTTTTCACAGCAGCAACGTAGGATGCAAGTAGCATGCACAAGCCAAAACCTAACTACCTAGAACCAACCTAGAATAACCTAGAAAAAACTACCTCAGATGACAGTCCTATAAAATGTTAGCAACCAAATCGTATGTTTTGTTAAAAAAATGTGCATAATTCTAGCTATAAATTCAGTTGTTACAATTACTGCTGACCATCATAGACAGTCAGAAATCGCACGGAGTAGCCAGAGAAAATAGCAGACACCAACGTCAACTACGAAATTACACATCATAAAACACATTTAGAAACAAATATGGTGGATGGCTAATGAAAGAGAAAGATCTGTGAATTAGAGCCAATATTTTCCGATTTTTTGAAGTGTTTTCCAGCGAAACACAATATATCGGCATATTAGCTTTACTCAATAGCTAACATCAGCAAACAGATTGACTCAAGGCAAACGTAGCATAGCACAGTTCGACAGATATATATGAAATACATCCCAAATTGGTCCTTATCTTTGTTGATCTTCCATCAGAATGTTCTCCAAGGGGTCCGTTGTTCAGAACCGACTATTTGGATCTATAACGAACGATTTCCCTCAAATAGCAAGCACATCTGGCCGTGCGTTGCTAACCTCTCGTTCTTGAACCAAGTTCGTGCGAACGCATCACGTCTAAAGTCCAGAATAAATTCAATAATATAATTAAACTAATTGAAAAAACAGACTTTAGGATGATATTGTGACCATGTATCAGTAAAATGAAGCCGGAAAACATATTCACCTTTAACGAGGCTTTCCAGGAGCCGAGCCCCAGGTCCAACTTCGCGCCCAGGAAAAAAAACATAAAATGGCCTCCTTGTCACTCCAAGAGTTTGTGTTCAATCCCAGGATGAGATATCAAGTCATTCTGCTCTCACTTTCGCATGAACACCCAGAGGGAAAGGCGTATGACGTGTTTCTACAGTCCTAAGTGACATGCCCTTTTATGAGACAAGTATTGAAGAGCGACATCGGATTTTGGAAATCTCACTTCCGATAGGAAATGGTCTTGTAAAATAGTTCGGTTCCACTTAGAGAAATAATTAAAACGTCTTTAGAAAACGAGAGACTGTTTTCTATCCAATAGTATAATTAATAGCATATTGTAAGAGCAAAATTGATTAGAGGCCGTTTAAAAGTGGCACATATTTCCAGCTTTGTCAATACGGCCCCTGCAGCCATAACAAGGGTTTAAGCATATGTCTCTCCATCTCCACTAAACGAAGCGAATTTGTATGGATTTTTTTCATATTAATAATGTAAAATTCACATCTATACAGAAAAGACCCTGTGAAGGCCAAATTACAGAGGTGAACTTCTTGAATGCAATTAAAGCCTTTAAGTCTGGGAAACCTCCAGGGACGATGGCATATCAGTGGAAGTACACCAAAACTTTTTTTTATATACTCAGAGACCATTATTAGCATGTTTTAACCACTCCTATATTAAAGGTAGATTATCGGACAGGCAACAAGAAGTTGATGTCTTATTACTGGAAACAGGACCAAGTGGTAATATAAAGATCCAGTCCATAAAAAAAATTGAGGGCCTCTGACACCTTTCAGTATTGTGATGCAAAAATTCTAGCTCAATGCTAAGCGCATAGAATTAAAAATGTTTGTCGAGTATTATTAATCAGACAGGTTTTTTACATGGACGATACATTGGAGATAATATAAGACATACTGGAAACAATAGAACGTATGAAATATCGTGGCTACCAGGCCTGGTTTTCATAGCCAACTTTGAAAAGGCTTTTTGATAAACAATGACTGGATTTTATATATAAATGCTGGACAATATTTAAAATTTTTCGGAGAATCTCTTAAACAATGGGTTTAAAGTTAATGTATAATAACCCTATGTGTAAAATAGAAATAATGGCTACTTCTCAGAAAGTATTAAACTGTCAAGAGGAGTAAAACAAGGTTGTCCACTATCGGCATATCTATTTATTATGGCCATCGAAATGTTAGCTGTTAAAATCAGAACCAACAATAATATCAAGGTCCTAGAAATCTAGGACTTAAAAACAAAGTGTCATTGTACGCTGATGATTCATGTTTTCTTTTAAACCACAATTAGAATCCCTCCACAGCCTCATAGAGGATCTAGATACTTGTAGAATTAGAATCCCTCCACAGCCTCATAGAGGATCTAGATACTTGTAGAATTAGAATCCCTCCACAGCCTCATAGAGGATGTAGATACTTTTAGAATTAGAATCCCCCACAGACTCATAGAGGCTCTAGATACTTTTAGAATTAGACCCTCCACAGCCTCATAGAGGATCTAGATACTTGTAGAATTAGATCCCTCCACAGCCTCATAAAGGATCTAGATACTTTTCAACTTCTCTGGATTAAAACCAAATTATGATAAGTGTAATATATTACGTATTGCATCACAAAAAAATACAACTTTACATACCGTGTAGTTTACCAATAAATGGTCTGACGAGGATGTTAACATAATCGGTGTACATATCCCGGAAGAAAGAAATGATCTCACTCCAATACATTTTAATAGAAAGTTAGCAAAAATAGATAAGATCTTGCTACCATGGAAAGGAAAATACCTGTCATTTGTGGAAAAACACCCTGATTAACTCTTTAGTCATATCCTAGTTGACCTATTTGCTTATGGTTTTGCCTACACCTACGACCTGCTTTTTAAATTATATGAGCAAAAAATATTCAATTAATGTGAATGGCAAGCCAAAGAAAATTAAAAGGGCCTATTCATATAATGAATATGAATTCGGAGGCAGAAATGATTAAATATTAAAGCATTTGTAACATGCGTTCTCCTCCTCGTCTGAGGAGGAGCAAGGATCGGACCAATATGCAGCAGGTATGAAGACATAATGATTTATTAAATAATAATAACGAAGACGAAAAACACTTAATAAACTACAAAACAACAAACGACGTAAACAGACCTGAACTTAGAACATACAACAATGAACGCACGAACAGGAAGAACGAACGAAACGAAACGAAACAGTCCCGTGTGGCATAAACACTAACACAGGAACAATCACCCACAAACAAACAGTGTGAACAGCCTACCTTAATATGGTTCTCAATCAGAGGAAACGTAAAACACCTGCCCCTGATTGAGAACCATATCAGGCTAATTGAAAAGAACCCAACATAGAAACACATAACATAGAATGCCCACCCAGCTCACGTCCTGACCATACTAAACAAAGACAAAATAAARGAAATAAGGTCAGGAACGTGACAGCATTAGACCGCTCACTAAAGGCATCAGTCATACAGAAGTTATACTTAAATCCAAAATGGTCTCTAGTAAATTGATAAGAATGTSTCACCCCATGTTCAAGAAGGGCCTTTTTCACTTTATTCAGATTATAACAGCTCACTTTCGGTTATTTGAAAACAAAATCATCTCCAAAATATCTTMTTTTTAAAATATTATTYTTAAACAAGCCATAGAAAGTTGGTTGCAATTTCAGTTTAATCCACCTGAAAAGACAGAACAAATAAAACAACAAATATTGTGGTTAAACTCAAATATACTAATGGTTAAAAAAAACGTTATTTTTTTAGTAGTTTCATTTAAGTGCCATGTAGATTGCTAAATAGTTGGGGAGAGATTTTCGATGTACCGATTCCATGACACATGTTTTATGAACTGATACACAAAACAACGCTGGATTCAAAACTTACAATTTTTCAATTTAAATTATTTTTGCTAAATTCTTGCAACCAGTAGGATGTTATATATATGGGGGATACAATCTTCCCAGCTCTGCAGATTCTGCTGTGAGGAGGCAGAGTCATTAGATCATTTATTTTGGTACTGTCCATATGTAGCTCGTTTTTGATCACAGGTCCAGGAATGGCTGAAGAATTG
>NW_019947967.1:17894-18644 GCF_002910315.2 Salvelinus sp. IW2-2015
CTTCTCAGAAAGTATTAAACTGTCAAGAGGAGTAAAACAAGGTTGTCCACTATCGGCATATCTATTTATTATGGCCATCGAAATGTTAGCTGTTAAAATCAGAWCCAACAATAATATCAAGGTCCTAGAAATCYAGGRCTTAAAAACAAAGGTGTCATTGTACGCTGATGATTCATGTTTTCTTTTAAACCACAATTAGAATCCCTCCACAGCCTCATAGAGGATCTAGATACTTGTAGAATTAGAATCCCTCCACRGCCTCATAGAGGATCTAGATACTTKTAGAATTAGAATCCCTCCACRGCCTCATAGAGGATSTAGATACTTTTAGAATTAGAATCCCYCCACAGMCTCATAGAGGMTCTAGATACTTTTAGAATTAGAATCCCTCCACAGCYTCATAGAGGATCTAGATACTTKTAGAATTAGAATCCCTCCACAGCCTCATAAAGGATCTAGATACTTTTTCTAACTTCTCTGGATTAAAACCAAATTATGATAAGTGTAATATATTACGTATTGCATCACAAAAAAATACAACTTTTACATTACCGTGTAGTTTACCAATARAATKGTCTGACGRGGATGTTAACATAATCGGTGTACATATCCCGGAAGAAAGAAATGATCTCACTCCAATACATTTTAATAGAAAGTTAGCAAAAATAGATAAGATCTTGCTACCATGGAAAGGAAAATACCTGTCTATTTGTGGAAAAATCACCCTGATTAACTCTTTAGTCATATCCT
>NW_019947968.1:0-18636 GCF_002910315.2 Salvelinus sp. IW2-2015
GATTTGAGCAAAAACCTGGCCTTAAAGCACCCGAGCTTGGCAAATCATTTCAGCCCAAAGCAACCCTGAGCAGGAAAATTTCAGCCCAAATTCAACCCGTGAGCTAGGAAATCATTTTCAGCCCAAAGCAACGCCTGAGCTAGGAAATCATTTCAGCCCAAAGAGCAACCCCTGGCTTAGGAAAATCATTTCAGCCATAAAGCAACTCTGGCGCTAGGAAATCATTTCAAATCCCCAAAGCAACCCTGAGCTAAGAAATATTTCAAGCCCAAAGCACACCCTGAGCTAGGAAATCATTTCAGCTCAACTTGGGGTGTGAAGACAGACTTCACAAGTCCCTTATTTGCATGGTGACTTCTATGGCATGTTGGATTACAGCACAAATGGGAGATGTGTGAATGCTACCAGTATTCGCAACATGAAGGCCTGAGAACGACAGATAAAGAGAGCATGGAGTTATAGGACCTTAAAAGAAAGGGGAGAAGTGGAGTAAGTAGGGGGAAAAGTGGAGTACAGGGGGGAAGTGGAGTAAGGGGAGAAGTTGGAGTAAGGGGAGAAGTGGGAGTACAGGGGGAGACAAGTGGAGTAATGGGGAGAAGTGGAGTAAAGGGTTGAAGTGGAGTAAAGGAGGGGGTAGAAGTAGGGTAGGAGAAGTGGATAAAGGGGGAGAAGTAGAGTAAAGGGGGAGAGAGGTAAGGGAAAGAGTAAAGGGGGAAAAGTGGAGTAAAGGGGGAGAAGTGAGCTAAAGGGGGAGAAGTGGAGTAAGGGAAGCGAGGAGGGAGAAGTAGAGTAAAGGGAGAAGTAGAGTAAAGGGGAGAAGTGGAGTAAAGGGGGGAAGTGGAGTAAAGGGGAGACGTAGAGTAAAGGGTAGAAGTGGAGTAAAGGGGGAGAAGTAGAGTAAAGGGGGAGAAGTGGAGTAAAGGGGGAGAAGAGAGTAAAGGGGGAGAAGTGGAAGTAAAGGGGAGATGGAGTATAAGGGGAGGAGATTTTTGTTTACCCTTCATTATTATGTATATTGGGAAATACATTCAGATTTCAAGATTAAGGAGGCTACTGGGATCAAGTATTGTGCCTGGAGACCTGGAGAGCTCACATGCTGTCTCGTGTCGGGAAGGCCGGAGGTGCCTGAAACGAGTTTTAAAAACACAAAGGTATTTTTTTATATTCTGTTGCTAAATATAAAATATAGATACATAGACACATAGATATTACAACCACATGCTTATACACAAATGCATACACACACACTCATACGCTGCACGAACACACGCGCGCGCACACCGCACACACACACACACACACACACACACACACACACACAACACCACACACACACACACACACACACACACACACACACACACCACACACACACACACACACAACACACACACCACACACACACACACACCACACACCACAACATAACACTGTAATGCCCCACTTCTTATGTTCAGAACCTGTGATTGTGAATTTCATTGGGGAGTCATTCATGCAAAATCAACGTTTTCCGTGAAAAACCATGAGGACATTTAATTTAGTCACCAATACATCAGATAACGATAGGCTCACCATTTAGTCAATTTAACTACCATTAAAATCCAATAGCAAAAAATACAAGATACAAAATAGAAAGAAAAGTAGTGGAAAATCATTTTCCATACAGTATTTGACTATAACTTGACATGCAATAAAAAAAATGTGTTTATCCAATGGCAGGTTGTGAGCATGCTGCAAGTAACACAGTATGCTAGTCTTACAGTTTCATTATCCTTATACAGACATACTGGAGGACAAAACATCAGAAATAGGCGGTAGTTGTAAAGCAGTTGCTACAGTCAAAACATAGCACCCTGTTGTCTGCCATTTCTGCCCCATGGAACATTGTACAAGATCACCTTTTCTACATGTCAACTGATAGAGTTCACCTGTCTCTCTGCTTGAAATTAACCAGCTTCCAGTGTTTCAATGGAATCCAGATAATGAGTGGAGTATATTGCTATGTGTAACCCAGGTATTTCAGCAGTGCATTTGTACTCTACACTATAATTCCAAATGGCAGCACATAGATGGCTCTTTCCACTATGTCCGATGGGAGAATGATGATGTTACTATTTACGCCACATCAATATACTATTTAGTTCCATCATAAAGTGATGTGAAATGTATGCATTTATGAGGTAAAAATATAGCATTTTACGATGGTCAGCAGTTATCAACTATATACGTTAATTAACTAAGCAGTACATCATTTTGGTTCAGCAGTTATCAGTTTTGAGCAGTTTGATTAAGTGATTTAATTGCGTTGTTAACAAATGGCAAGAAAATCATATCAAAAAGTAAAGTGAATATTGCATTTTCAAAAACAGATGCTGAGATTGTATATGTATCCAAATTGAAATATAGATTTGGTGCAGATGAACAAGTGATTTGTGAATTTGTTTGTTGAACTAGAGTTTTGAAACATTTTGAAGATCTGTTTTGTGTTTGTTGCTTTAGAGTTATGAAAGACTAGAGAAAAACTGCACCAAAGGAATTGAAAAAAGCTGTAATATGTATGGGTGGAGCCTGTTGAAAGCTTCAGGCCTGGGAGACAGCCTGAGGCTGTGCCCACGAGGCCCTGGGGAGCCAGAGGCTGTACCACGAGGCCCCTCTTCATAGGCAGTTAGGGGAAACGCTTTGATGATACTCCGCTATAATAAGCCAAGTCCGCCATAAGTTACTGGCTAACTGCAGCACCAGGATATTAACATGATGATACTCTGCTATAATAAGCCCAAGTCGCCATAAGTTACTGGCTAACTGCAGCACCAGGATATTAACATGATGATACTCCGCTATAATAGCCCAAGTCGCCATAAGTTACTGGCTAACTGCAGCACTAGGATATTAAACATGATGATACTCCGTATAATAAGTCCAAGTCACCATAAGTTACTGCTAAACTGCAGCACTAGGAATTAACATGATGATACTCCGCTATAATAGTCCAAGTCCCATAAGTTACTGGCTAACTGCAGCACCAGGATATTAACATGATGATACTCCGCTATAATAAGCCCAAGTCGCCATAAGTTACTGGCTAACTGCAGCACCAGGATATTAACATGATGATACTCCGCTATAATTAGCCCAAGTCGCCATAAGTTACTGGCTAACTGCAGCACTAGGTTATTAACATGATGATACTCCGCTATAATAAGCCCAAGTCGCCATAAGTTACTGGCTAACTGCAGCACCAGGATATTAACATGATGATATTCCGCTTAATTAGCCCAAGTCGCCATAAGTTACTGGCTAACTGCAGCACTAGGATATTAACATGATGATACTCCGCTATAATAAGCCCAAGTCACCATAAGTTACTGGCTAACTGCAGCACTAGGATATTAACATGATGATACTCCGCTATAATAAGCCCAAGTCCCATAAGTTACTGGCTAACTGGAGCACTAGGATATTAACATGATGATACTCCGCTATAATAAGTCCAAGTCGCCATAAGTTACTGGCTAACTGCAGCACTAGAGTATTAACATGATGATACTCCGCTATAATTAGCCCAAACACCATAAGTTACTGGCTAACTGCAGCACTAGGATATTTAACATGATGATACTCCCGCTATAATAAGCCCAAGTCATTATAAGTTACTGGCTAACTGCCAGCACTAGGATATTAACATGATGATACTCCGCTATAATAAGTCCAAGTCGCCATAAGTTACTGGCTAACTGCAGCACTAGGTATTAACATGATGATACTCCGCTATAATAAGCCAAGTCGCCATAAGTTACTGGCTAACTGCAGCACCAGGATATTAACATGATGATACTCCGCTATAATTAGCCAAGTCACCATAAGTTACTGGCTAACTGCAGCACCAGGATATTAACATGATGATACTCCGCTATAATTAGCCCAAGTCGCCATAAGTTACTGGCTAACTGCAGCACCAGGATATTAACATGATGATACTCCGCTATAATTAGCCCAAGTCGCCATAAGTTACTGGCTAACTGCAGCACCAGGATATTAACATGATGATACTCCGCTATAATTAGCCCAAGTCGCCATAAGTTACTGGCTAACTGCAGCACCAGGATATTAACATGATGATACTCCGCTATAATTAGCCCAAGCGCCATAAGGTACTGGCTAACTGCAGCACCAGGATATTAACTGATGAACGGCTGGCTGATGATGGGTTCCACTTAAAGTACAACAGTTGATTTGCATTTTGTCTGTAGGCACATCGGTTCTGAGGACAGGTGTCAGAGCAGTGGCTCTTTTCCGACTCAAGATGAAGGAGGAAAACCCTTTGTTACCAATGTGTTGACCAACAACAGTGCAGTCGAACACACAAACACAAAAAGGAGAGAGAGAGAGAGAGAGAGAGAGAGAGAGAGAGAGAGAGAGAGAGAGGAGAGAGAGAGAGAGAGAGTGTGGTTATCTGGGGTGTATTCAGTAGGTAGAACAAGTTGAACGTTGCAGATGGAAATGTCGGTGTATATAGGAGAAAATTATTCTCAAGTCGACAGCACAGGCAATCATATCTGTTCTAATCAAAACATTGATATATATATCTGAATGTTTTGTAACGTTGCACCCTGCTGAACAGCCCCTGCTGCTGGGCCTGGTGAAAACAGTGGTTGGGGAGTATTTGTAATAGTAGTGCAGCATACACTGTCAGTCAAACTTCGACAACAGCATGTACTATCAGAGATGTTTGGGAATGACAGTAGAAGGTAGAAGATAATATCAGAAAGACGTCAGACGAACATGTCTATTTACCGTAGATGCAGATCAGTGCGCGTCAGTGCTTATTTCTATTACAGCATATTGGATGACTGTCATTCATATTCCATTCACCCAGCTCAATGTAACAGCGATATGTCTCGAGTTCCAGTGTTGTGTTGGAAAGTCATAGCCAGCTAGCTAACATAGCATCCCTCTATTGAGCAGGGTGTTTCAATAGGCTAAACTAGATAGCTGCATTTGCTAGCTAAGTAAGTGAAACTGAAAGTTTTTTTTTTTTAAATAAATAAATTCTCTCTTTCTATTTCTCTCTTGCTTCTCCCTCTTTTGTAAGAAATGCATTTGTTCAAAACTGTTCAACTATTGTTTTTCACTCTATTTGAGTCAACTACTCACCACATTTTATACACTGCACTGCTAGCTAGCTGTAGCTAATGCTTTCAATACTAGATACATTTTCTGATCCTTTGATTGGGTGGACAACATGTCAGTTCATGCTGCAAGAGGTCTGATAGGCTGGATGACGTCCTCCGGAAGTGTAATAATTACTGTGTAAGTCTATAGAAGGGGTGAGAACCATGAGGTTTGTATTGAAGTCAATACCCAGAGGAGGACGAAAACTAGCTGTCCTCTGGCTACCCCATGGTGCTACCCTACAGAGTGCTGTTGAGGCTACTGTAGACCTTCTTTGCAAAACAATGTGTTTAATCAGTTATTTGGTGACGTGATTATATTTAGTATAGTTTTATCTAAAATATATAACTTTTTAAATGTTTTACAATTTGAATTTTATGAAATTTAGGAAGTTCACTGAGGAGGATTTTCCTCCCCTTCCTCCTTCCTCCCTTCCTCCTCTGAGGAGCCTCCACTGATGCAGATACCTTAGCCAATTATATCTGCATGGACCATTGGAATAATAAGGTTTGTGGAACAGAATCTGTCATGTTAGATTGAGCGTCATAATCTTATCATCAACGAGTCAAGCTCAATCTAAAACATGACAGATTTGTTCCACAAACCTTATTATTCCAATGGTCCATGCAGATATAATTGGCTAAGGTATCTGCATGTATGGTATTATGCATGTACGTCCAACGTCTTTCTGATATTATCTTCTACTTCTACATCATTCCCAACATCTTCTGAAAGTGCATACTGTTGTCGAAGTTTGATTGACAGAATATAACCACCTTCCATATGATGTCCCCTGTTATTAAAAAGCATCACTCCGCTGCCCGACAAAAACTATTATTAAACTGACAGTAGTTTCGTCCTAAATGGAACCATGTCTTCCCTATATACCACACTACATTTGACCAGAGCCCATATAGGGTTCTGGTCAAAGTAGTGCACTAAATAGGGAATGGGGTGCTATTCGGGAAGCAATCTTCACGGGGAATCTACCATATCTGATTCTGGTTCGGCCCCGTGCCCAGCTGAAGGAATCCGATCTCTGCCAGCCAGCGTACCTCTGGGACCTTCAGATGCAGCCAATACAGACTCATATGTCACAGAGATAACAAAAYGCTAGGAGGTGTGCCCAATCACCTGCCTGACAGGAAATGCATTCTAACAAATGGAGTACCTTTCGGTCTATCCCGGGAGACAATTATAAACAATTCCAGTCTTTAGTAGGAGACAGAGCGTATCCCGAAGACTGATAACATCCATGCCAGGATATCAATCATAGCCAGTCGGAATAACCATTTAATCTTATTCCCGAGGACCATACTGTGTAATGCCTTTTAGAGGCTGCGGATGTCTTGAATGTCTTTCAGGCACAGGTAGGAAACAGAGGATGTGTGTGCATCCTTAAACGGCACCCATTCCCTATATAGTGCACTACTTTTGAACTGAACTTTATGGGCCCTGGTCAAAAGCAGTGCACTATGTAGGGAATATGGTGCCATTTGGGATGCATCCTGTGTAAAGGTATGAGGTGAGGGGGGTACAGAGCTACAACGACCTTGGGAAGGTTAGAGGTCAGAAAGGTGGTTATAAGGGTGAGACCCTGATGAGGGAGAGAGAGAGGGTGAGGCGTTGCATAGTATTTACTGAAAATCTTTCCCAGAGGACATCTGGCACCGGCGTCTTACTGAAACATCATCTAGCGTGACTTGAATGACTCTTCCTCAAATTGCTGCTTACCATGCTACTGGTGTGACAGGCCATGTGCGACATCACAATCCGGTTCCAGGAAGTGCTTCTCGCTGCTAATTGTTGATTGGGGGATTGAGGATTTGGGAATCTCAACAACCAYAGTCACTGACTGAGGTGTCAAAGTCAAGTGTTGGATCCCATCAATTCAAAACAAAGGAAAAGGAAACCAAAGCAGTGTCATAGTTTGATCGATTGAAGGTGCCAACGGGTTTTCTTGTTAGTTAACTGAATGTAATCAACAAAGTGGGTTCACTGCAGTTAGGTGCTGTATAAACTCGGAATGTGACTTTTAACAAAAGATAAAAACACTCAAGTGCATCAGAGAATGAGAAGCAATATTTTTTGGGATCTTGTGCTTTACTCTTTGACTCTTACAGTTGTTGGGTGTGTGCCCACAATATTACATCGATATTTCTGTTTGTCTAAAGTCAATATAAAAGAGGTTAACACAAAGAAAAGTWAAACGCATAACAATTGATTCCTCAAAATCCCTTATGCTTGGTAGATGATTTTGTTTACTACACTCAATCCAAGAAAGGGCATTGATCCGGCTTGAAAAGGCTGGAGAGTCTTAGCATCATTTACCATGGATACATAGTGTTGATATTACATGTACTACAGGCAGAATAAAGACGGGACCACAATTCCCAGTTCATATTTTTTAAACAAACCAATCCATAGATGATTACATTGTCCAAGAGAAATGAAAGAGCAGACAGGATCAAAGAGAAAATGTAATTGAATACAAAAGTTAAGTGAAAAATAAAAAACAAGTTTGAAAATATGTAATTTTATTTGAACATAGCCCCACACAAGAGGTTTGTCAAAAAACTGTCCTAGTCAGGAGGCCCAACACAGCTCCCTCTCACATCAAACTCCCCATGTCTCCCTCTCTTCTCTACCAAGGTCACATCAAACTCCCATGTCTCCCTCTCTCTCTACCAAGGTCACATCAAACTCCCCATGTCTCCCTCTCTTCTCTACCAAGGTCACATCAAACTCCCATGTCTCCCTCTCTTCTCTACCAAGGTCACATCAAACTCCCCATGTCTCCCTCTCTTCTCTACCAAGGTCACATCAAACTCCCCATGTCTCCCTCTTCTCTACCAAGGTCAAATCAAACTCCATGTCTCCTTCTCTTCTCTACCAAGGTCACATCAAACTCCCCATGTCTCCCTCTCTTCTCTACCAAGGTCACATCAAACTCCCATGTCTCCCTCTCTTCTCTACCAAGGTCACATCAAACTCCCATGTCTCCCTCTCTTCTCTACCAAGGTCACATCAAACTCCCCATGTCTCCCTCTCTTCTCTACCAAGGTCACATCAAACTCCCCATGTCTCCCTCTCTTCTCTACCAAGGTCACATCAAACTCCCCATGTCTCCCTCTCTTCTCTACCAAGGTCACATCAAACTCCCCATGTCTCTTCTCTTCTCTACCAAGGTCACATCAAACTCCCCATGTCTCCCTCTCTTCTCTACCAAGGTCACATCAAACTCCCCATGTCTCCCTCTCTTCTCTACCAAGGTCACATCAAACTCCCATGTCTCCCCTCTCTTCTCTACCAAGGTCACATCAAACTCCCATGTCTCCCTCTCTTCTCTACCAAGGTCACATCAAAACTCCCCATGTCTCCCTCTTTCTCTACCAAGGTCACATAACTCCACATGTCTCCCTTCTTCTCTACCAAGGTCACATCAAACTCCCCATGTCTCCTTCTCTTCTCTACCAAGGTCACATCAAACTCCCATGTCTCCTTCTCTTCTCTACCAAGGTCACATCAAACTCCCCATCTCTCCCTCTCTTCTCTACCAAGGTCACATCAAACTCCCCATGTCTCCTTCTCTTCTCTACCAAGGTCACATCAAACTCCCCATGTCTCCCTCTTCTCTCTACCAAGGTCACATCAAACTCCCCATGTCTCCTCTCTTCTCTACCAAGGTCACATCAAACCCACACGTCTCCCTCTCTCTCTACCAAGGTCACATCAAACTCCCATGTCTCCCTCTCTTCTCTACCAAGGTCACATCAAACTCCCCATGTCTCCCTCTCTTCTCTACCAAGGTCACATCAACCTCCCCATGTCTCCCTCTCTTCTCTACCAGGTCACATCAAACTCCCATGTCTCCCCTCTCTCTACCTCTCTTCTCACACACACAAATTCCTGTGGCCCTGGTGCAGTAGTTAGACCACAGACCCAGGAGGACCCTGGTGCAGTAGTTAGAGGACGAGACCCAGGAGGACCCTGGTGCAGTAGTTAGAGGACAGACCAGGAGGAACATGGTGCAGTAGTTAGACCACAGACCCAGGAGGACCTGGTGCAGTAGTTAGAGGACAGGCAGGAGGACATGGTGCAGTAGTTAGACCACAGACCCAGGAGGACCCTGGTGCAGTAGTTAGAGGACAGACCCAGGAGGACCATGTGCAGTAGTTAGACCACTGACCCAGGAGGACCATGGTGCAGTAGTTAGACCAAAGACCCAGGAGGACTATGGTGCAGTAGTTAGAGGACAGACCCAGGAGGACCCTGGTGCAGTAGTTAGAGGACAGACCCAGGAGGACCATGGTGCAGGTTAGAGGACAGACCCAGGAGGACCCTGGTGCAGTAGTTAGAGGACAGACCCGGAGGACCCTAGTGCAGTAGTTAGACCACAGACCCAGGGGGACCATGGTTCAGTAGTTAGAGGACAGACCCAGGAGGACCCTGGTGCAGTAGTTAGACCACAGACCCAGGAGGACCATGGTGCAGTAGTTAGAGGACAGACCCAGGAGGACCTTGGTGCAGTAGTTAGACCAAAGCCCAGGAGGACTATGGTGCAGTAGTTAGAGGACAGACCCAGGAGGACCCTGGTGCAGTAGTTAGAGGACAGACCCAGGAGGACCATGGTGCAGTAGTTAGAGGACAGACCCAGGAGGCCCTGGTGCAGTAGTTAGAGGACAGACCCAGGAGACCCTAGTGCAGTAGTTAGACCACAGACCCAGGAGGACCATGGTTCAGTAGTTAGAGGACAGACCCAGGAGGACCCTGGTGCAGTAGTTAGACCACAGACCCAGGAGGACCATGGTTCAGTAGTTAGAGGACAGACCCAGGAGGACCATGGTGCAGTAGTTAGAGGACAGACAACAGGAGGACCATGGTGCAGTAGTTAGACCACAGACCCAGAGGACCATGGTGCAGTAGTTAGAGGACAGACCCAGGAGGACCATGGTGCAGTAGTTAGAGGACAGACCCAGGAGGACCATTGTGCAGGAGTTAGACCACAGACCAGGAGGACTATGGTGCAGTAGTTAGAGGACAGACCCAGGAGGACCCTGGTGCAGTAGTTAGAGGACAGACCCAGGAGGACCATGGTGCCGTAGTTAGAGGACAGACCAGGAGGACCATGGTTCAGTAGTTGACCACAGACCCAGGAGGATCTTGGGGGCCTCTAATCCAAGATGGCCGACATTATCCTCTCGACCTTGAGCTTGGGGCGTCATGGTTAAATCTGATAATGAGCACAGCCAGGGTGTCAGGTATAAAATGATATGCAAAGTAAACAGCCACTGACACACAAACGTCACACACACTCAATCGCGCACCCACACAGTATTTCTGCCTGTAGGCTTTAATGATGCATGACAAGACATTGATCTCTGTTTGAGGAAACATCAATATCAGCTCTCCGCTAATGGAAAAGGAAGGGACGTCATGGATCTTGATGTATTTTTTTATGAACCAAAGGATTTCAGAATTTCTCCTTTCATGCCAAATGGCAGTTTCTGGGTTGACTTAAAACATTGCCCTTCACTAAACGATTAGTTCCTGATGACAGTTTCTATTTCAGAGTGGCGTAGATGGGATGGTGGCAGTGTAAATGCAGAGTGTACGTGTTGCTTGACACAGTAATAGAAATTTCTGCCCGCCCTGGGACAAAAGGAAGGTTAGTAATGACATACCTGTGTGTATGTGTTGTGTGAGTGTGTATGTGTTGTGTGTGTGTGTGTGTGTGTGTGTGTGTGTGTGTGTGTGTGTGTGTGTGTGTGTGTGGTGTGTGTGTGTTGTGTGTGTGTGGTGTGTGTGTGGTGTGTGTGTGTGTGTGTGTGTGTGTGTGTGTGTGTGTGTGTGTGTGTGTGTCACAGAACTTAACACTTGATCTCAACACACAGCAGGAGCACTCCAATCTCTGCGAGCCCAGACAGAGTGAGTGTGTGTGTGTGTGTGTGTGTGTGTACGTGTGCTTCTGTACATCTGCATGTCTGTGTGTTAGTGTCTGGATAAAAGTTGGAAAACAGGTTAATGAGAAATCCGCCAGCATGCAGTGTGTAACAACAGAATGTAAGATTGGTTCCTTTACCGCCTAGCTCCCTCACAGTGGGCCCCAGAGGCCCCTAGAGGCCCCAGACCTGCAGCTGGAGCAGCAGCCCCCTGTCCTGGGGAGACGGTTTGGAGCATATCTGTTTTTGTGTCGCCTGGGGCAAAGGTACATCGGTAAGACTCGTCATTTCCACGCTCCTTTACTTCATTAATTCTCTCTGATGTTGATAGAGATGTACATATACAGTATATTCTCTGATGTTAATAGAGATGTACATCTATCCTCTCTGATGTTAATATAGATACAGTATACATCTAATCTCTCTCCACCACAGCCCAGGCGATGTGAATGGGGCGTGTTCAGAGTCTGACACTGATTTTTCATGGAGGAGACAGTCATGTCAACATAGCCTCAGTACACATTGCCTCTCTCCTACTGTTCAGACATGACAACTGGATCATGAATCCATTCATTGGTTATGAAATAAGAGAAAGAATGTTGTAACCATTTGTTATTTGTTGTGAAGATGATTCTCATTGAGCTAGACAGGGTCTTTGTCCAAAATGACACCCTGTTGCCTGCCTAGTGCTCTACTTTTGTAGTGTAGTGCACTTCATAGTGAAAAGGTTTGAGGTAGAACCATTTTTGTTTCTAGGTAGAACCCTTTTGAGTTCCATGTAGAACTCCCTGTGTAACAAGTTTTACATGGAACCAAAAAGGGTTCYTCAAAAGGTTCTGCTATGGGGACAGACAAATAACTATTTTAGGTTCTAGATAGCACCTTTTTTTCTAAGAGTGTAAATCCATTTGACCACATACTGTGTAATGTCAACATATTCCTCGGCTTGACATGTTCTGTCTCTGTGCTGAGTAGCTATTTTCTCTCTGTTATTTGTGTCTCTCTGTCTGTCATTAGAAAGGAAGTTGAGAGTGAGAGAAGAGAGTGAGAGAGAATAGAGAAGAGGGAAGGAGTAGAGAGAAGGAGAATGAGAGAGAGAGAGAGAGAAGAGAGAGAGAGAGAGGAGAGAGAAGAGGAGAGACGAGAGAGAGGAGAAGATAGAGAGAAGACTTAGAGTAGAGCAGAAGACCGAGATGCTAAGATCAAGAAAGAGACGATGAGCTAAAGACAGAACAGAGCGAGAGAGATGAGAGAAGAGAGAGAGAGAGACAGACAGAGAGACAGACAGAGAGAGACAGATAGCAGAGACAGGACAGAGAGAGACAGAAGAGAGACGATAGAGAGAGATATGGAGATATGGAGAGAGCAGGTAGAGGTCATGATCAGATGAGGCTCCTGCATTTTTCAGCATATTTTCTTTAAAAAAGATAGATATAGAGTTAGATAAATTTGGGATTTTTTGTCAGGAACTAATACAGGATACTAACCTCTACCACCATCAATACCTTTCTTGCAATCAAACTCAAAACTACACTTGTCAGATTCCTAAGGAAGGTGGCTCTCCTTCCGTGCGGGGCGGTGCTCGTGGTCATCTTCACGGCCTACTAGCTGCCACTGATCCTTTTTTCCCGTTTTCTGTTAATTGGTTTCACGCTGTTTTATTGTTTTGGCTTATTAGTTTGGGCGTATATTCCCTCAGCAGGCCCGCTTTTGTGCGGGATTGTTTGTTGTAACTAGGGTGCCGTTTGATGTATTTTTACGTGTTTCTTGTTTTGTGGGTTTTGCCTGGACTGTTTGTCAGTCCCGGTTTTTTGGGGATTTGTTTTGTGTGCGCCCTTGTGTTTTGTTGTGTAGGGTGATGTGGCAGGTCAGTATATGCTGTTATAGCGAGCCGGCTTTTAGGTGCATGCACAAATAGCCACGCCACACGAGTCGCAAGGCGCAGACTCGTTTCGACCTTCGGTGCGACCCAGTGTTCGTTCGCGAAACACACCACTAGCCACTGCCCCCCCAGAGACGCTACAAGCGATCCTGATGTTTGACGGACGCGGAATTTCACGGAGAAGATCAGACGATGTGTGGGAACGGTTGTGAGCGATCACACATAAGGCTAGGTATGGTAGCTCGGTAGTGTCCGCCCACGTGTAATGAAGCCACCTAGCGCAGAGCATACTTCATCACTCGGAAAGTAGACGCAAGCGCTAGAGGAATACCAGCATGACAAATCACAACGGCGAATCAGAAAAACTGGGCTGTCAAGACAAGAGTGAAAAACAGTGGAGATCAATAGTACCTCTGTTAGTACTACTGGATGCATGAAACTTGTACTACGCTAGAGAGTTTTTTATGAGTTAGTAAGAGAGTAAGACGGCACAAGAGAAGAAATTGTACACTAACAGTTAGTACCAGAGAACATGTTAAGGAGAAGGGAAGAGATTGTGTACAGGTCACACGCGTTCTAGCATGATCATGCTGAGAACCATTCATCGTGTTCGCCAAGTCTGCTACATACTAGCTTCACTATCTACTCTGCTCTCGTCAGTCTCTGTGCTCTTCTGTCTCTTCGCTCTAGTAGGCTTCTGTCTCCCCACCACAGAGTGCTCACGCTGGTCTAGATGCCCACAGACGTATGGGCGCGGAGCCACGTGGGCAGTTATGGCAGATTCGTATTGCGGTCGAGGGCGCTGAAGTAGTGGAGCAGGCGTTCTCACTAGCCAGCTTGCCACGCTTTCCCACTCTCGTGCTTGTGCTTAGCACGGACTTTACACTTCTCATTCAATAGGA
Organism: Salvelinus sp. IW2-2015; assembly: GCF_002910315.2. NCBI lineage: Eukaryota > Metazoa > Chordata > Actinopteri > Salmoniformes > Salmonidae > Salvelinus > Salvelinus sp. IW2-2015. The sequence goes on from NW_019947968.1 coordinate 13,899, forward strand.
CGCCCAGGTACGCGCTGGGTCAGGGGGACTCTGGTGAGAACAGGGGCGACAAACTCAGGATTCAGCCTCATCACAAGGGGACTAGAATAAATGGTGTTGACTAGTGAAATGATGAGCTGCCACTCTGGATTGCCGGGAAACACATCCAGTGAGCAGAAGGGCTCCACAAGACCTTGTTTTTCATAGCATGGGGTATGCTCATAAGAATCATAAGAGATATAGAAGATAGAAGCATCATGTCTCTACGCATCTGGACCTTCTAGGTTTTCACGTAGAATGTCTCAGGGCTCCTTGAATTCCACTTGCAACAACGCGTCTGAGTGCTATGTTTAGTACGTGCATGCATGTATGAGTAAAGGTTATTAGGCAAATCTTACTACTATCCATAGTATGACATCCTTTATTTGGATGATTTGGATTGCAATGTATAAAGAGAGAGGAGCAGTGTTAATGGATGAGCAAAATAAGATGGGGTGAGCACGCAACGTTACAAGAGTTTGATTTGTTCGTGGTCACCTCAATGTGGGACTATCTTCAGAGCTTCAGCTAATCATTAAGTCTCTATTATATGAAGTTTTCTGGAATCGAGTTTGTGTTACTGGTACATCGAGGTCAACCCGGATAAAAGCTAGTTCTTCGCTGGGCTTTTGTCGACGTGTCTAGACAGTCGTAGAAGAATTTTAGGCTGGTGCCAGGTCGACGTGAGATGAGAGTCCATCTCCCTTGATGCAGCATACATCGCATTCCCACGTGCACTTAACCCGAGCGGCGTCGACCCAGACCTTCTTCATTAGATATGCCAACCCTCGCACCAGTGGAGCCCCCTCAGCGGAGTCAACTCCCAGCCAGAGTAGTACCCTTCCTTGAAATGAATGCAGTTTACATTTTACTCCTTTGTCAATTTTCATACCCCAGCCCTGGATGGTCAACGGCTCCTTCTCACGCGCTTCGTGCCATGAGCATGTGAGCCGATCCCATGCCTCGCCTTCTTGTCAATACTCCTGATGATGCCTTATACTCCTCAATTCTCAACCTTTACATCGTTTTAATTGTTCATTGTTCTCTCCCTTTTAAATCTCTCACTCGAACCTCTCCCAGCTCTCCAACGAAAGTCCAGCATCAACACTACTACCCATTTCTCTTTTTTAACTTCCTCCAGCACTCTTACCGGTCTTTCATCGTGTGTCCACTCTCCTCCTGAACAGGTGCTGACGTGTCGCATGACATAATTTGCTATTAGAGAGAGTCTCCATGTCAGGGCTCACTGAGAGCTGTGCTCTTGGCCTACGCTGACAAGTCTGCAGCTTGCTTTCCTCAAGGACAGTGAGAGCAATAGCATAGCACCTCCACGCGCCAGGTGCCTTCATGCTGAGACAGCGTAATCACATCCGAGCACATAGAGGAGAGATAGACTCATCGCTACTCGTTCTCGCGTTGTCCGGAGAGGTTTTGAGTGGTGATTGGCTGTTGGTTGTGTAGTCCACGAGAATCATACCCACTATGAGATCGGTCGATGTCGCTACTGCCACTACAGTCAGAGCGTCCAGAGATACCAAGCTCGTTTGGCCTCGACCTAGTCAAAGACTACTTCTTCGGACACCCACGTCTGGCTGACTACTGCTGAGAGTGCATTAGCCAGAGACGCCTGGTCAGTCGCCATACTGTGTGACCTGGTAACGACTATCAGAGCAGCAGACAGAAGTGCAGAGGCCCCAAGCGCAGGCGGGGGGTGCTGGGCTCAGCCCCTCTGGAGGCGAGCCCCTCTGTCAGTCGGGCCTGACCCTTGTGTGAAACCGGCCCGCCAGCCTCTGAGGCATACGACAAGCACGAGATTGTTCTTCGTTATGGAATGGAGTGATTAACTGACTAGAGCAGGTGTCTTGAGTCTAGTTAACGAAGTGACAAACGCTATTACTCCTCGGGCGCACTGATTGATGTACCTGGGACTTGTTGGTATGTTTCTGGGCATCTTGTCTGATTTAACACATTATATGCACACAACTCAGCTCTTCGAACCCATGGCGACGGCGCACCACTTCTCGATGCGAACGCAAACGCCAGGGTGGCGTACATGAAGAGGAAGTCCGCACTGACCATGAGACGGAGGACAGAGAGTGACATCGAGACATGTCCACTCGGAAAGCTGTGTGAATTGGAAAGATGGGCACAATGATGTAATAATACGGGGGAGGAAGGCCTTTCTGCTTCCTCAATAATTGACTGAAGAATCAATTCCCCGTCAACATGACAATTTATGAACTTTATTTTAACTATATTTTTATGATTACTGGGTATAAAGATGGACCTGGGGTGAATGATTGCCCCACCAATCACAGGAACAGACAGCTAAAATGAGCGGTAGTCGAAGGCAGACAACGCAGAGTGATGCCTACAGGAGGATGACTAGCAGAGGGAGAACGTTGCAGAGTGGTGGCCATGAACTCTCAGGCGTATTTGTAGGCTAGACCGCATGAGCCGTGAGGGCGCGATCTGTAGGCTGACAGTAAAGGCGAGCTAGAAGCGACACCTACGGGCAGTCAGACGATACCAGATCATAGTACACCAGAGACCAACCGTACACGTATCGTATATAAGGATACGGCTTGAAGTACAGGGCTGGGCCGCCTACATGCGAAATAAGAGAGGCGTACGATTCCGGCCCCAGCATCGACCACTGGCTCGTGTCGGCGTCATGGTCTAGCGCGGTAGATATCGATGTTTGAGAGGTCGGCAAGAAGTAGTCTGACAAGTCCGTCCGTGTATGGAGGTGGCAGATGAGGATGGAGACGTAAGATGAAGGATTATCGCGGTCCGAGACGGATATCTGTGGAGCAAATTGACATATTGACTACAGAGAGAAAACAGCCGTGACACGGAGTAGCAGTGGGAAGCTAATCAATACGACGATGTAAGTTACGTATGAGACTGGGAGGTGTACCTTTGACCAGAGAGACAAGAAACACTAGATGACAAGATTAAAAAAGAATAATGCCAAGAAGTGAAAGGGCGAGAAACGAGTAGGCCCCCAGTCAACCATGCCCCACATTTAGGCCCCTCAGATTAGACCTATGCTCCTCCTGCTCACCCCATGCACCCCACCCCCGCAAAGAGGCCTCAACATGGAAGTCACACATACGCCCAGGCAGTGAGCTGGAAAACAGGCCCATCACCCACTCTTACACTAGCCCAGTGCTTCTCAATTATTTTCTGTTACGCACCACTGAGCAATTTGGTACACCACCTGATATGATGCTAAACGTGCTCGCTGGTTTACTGAAGTAGCACTGTCACGATCGTCTTCGGGAGAAGAGAGGGAGGAAAAGCGCAGCGTAGTTCATGTTCATCTTGATTTTAATAGACAGGAACACTAACGAAACTAATACAAAAACAATAAACGACGACGTGAAGCTAAATAACAAATAGTGCTGACACTAACACTACACATAGACAATCACCCACAACCACAATACAAAACAGGCTACCTAAATATGTTTCCCAATCAGAGACAACGCAAAACACCTGTCTCTGATTGAGAACCATATTCAGGCAAACACTAGAAATAGACAAACCAGACATACAACATAGAATGCCCACTCAGATCACCCTGACCAAAAAAACATAGAAACTACCAAAGCAAACTATGGTCAGGGCGTGACAAGCATTCACAAAGCGGGACGATTGTTGGCAATATTCGGCACGTTTTCGCTGAAAAAAACTCGCGGCTTATCAGCGTGATTGGGGTGGAATGTCTTTAAGTGACGCCTTAATTTATTTGGCTACATGCTGTCCGCTGCCAACATTTTTAGACACAGTAAACATACAGGTCTTTCCTCGTCTCCCACCGTAGACAGTGAAGCCAAGCCCTACATATGCTTCGTAATATTTCCTCGTCTTAGCTTCGGGAGACTTACGTTTGTCTCATTATCTCGTCTCTCTCTGCCTTTCTTTTCATCCTTGTTAAATTTTCGCATAGTGTCTCCTTTACTTTTACTGCCTCAGAAAACCCGGATCGCGGGAGCACCCCCACCCCAACAATGATTAGCATAGATAGCATCGTTTTTCTTCAGAAGTAGATAGTAGCATCTAAATATCATTAAATCGACAAGTCAAGACACCAGTATGACAGATACAGATCTTGTGAATAACAGCCAATTTAGATTTTTAAAATGGTTTAAGGGAAGACAAAATCTGTAAATCTCTTAGCTAAACACGTTCGCAAAATAACACACTATTCTAATCCATCAGTTTCTTACTCCTTCAGGTGCTATCACCAATTCGGCTCACTTAAGTATTGATAGCCAATAACCTATAAAAAAAACCATAAGATGACAGTCTATAACATCTTCATGGTATAGGATAGTTTTGTTAGAAAGAAAAGTGCATATTTCAGGTTTAAGAAATCAAGTTTACAATTGCACCGCCATCACAATCACTAGAATTACTAGTAGAGCAAGTGTATGACGGAATTTAACTCATCATAACATTTCATAAAATAGAACAAAGCATAGCAATGGAAAGACCCAGTTCTTGTGATTTCAGACGATATTTCAGATTTTCTCAGCGTTTTTGCAAGCGAAAACACAATAATCGATAAGTTAGATACTAGCATGTTCAACGTTACAGAGATCGATCAGCCAAAGAGCGTATAAGTAACCATCGCCAAAAGATATTAATCTTTTTCACTAACCTTCTCAGAATTCTTCCGATGGAACTCCTGTAACATCATTTTCAACAACAT
>NW_019947969.1:0-16700 GCF_002910315.2 Salvelinus sp. IW2-2015
TAAGAAGTTTTAGGTTGTAGTTATTATAGGAATTATGACGCGGTCGACTATTTCTCTCTATACCATTTGTATGTCATATACCTTTGACTATTGGATGTTCTAATAGGCACTTTAGTATTACCAGCCCAATCTCAGGAGTTGATAGGCTTGAAGTCATAAACAGCGCTGTCAAGCATTGCTAAGAGCTGCTGACAAACGCAGTGAGTTTGAATGAATGTTTACGAGCCTGCTGCTGCCTACCACCGCTCAGTCAGAACTGCGCTATCAAATCATAGACGAGCCTTTGGCATTAATATGGTCAAGTCCAGAAACTATAATTTAGAAAACAAAAAGTTTATTATTTTCAGTGAAATACGGAAACGTTCCATATTTTATCTAATGGGTGGCATCCATAAGTCTAAATATGCTGTTACATTACACAACCTCAATGTTATGTCATAATTATGTAAAATTCTGGCAAATAAGTTCGCAACGAGCCAGGCGGCCCAAACTGTTGGCTATACCTTGACTCTGCGTCGTGCAATAAACGCAAGAGAAGTGACACAATTTCCCTAGTTAATATTGCCTGCTAACATTAATTTATTTTAACTAAATATGCAGGTTTAAAAAAATATATAGTTCTGTGTATTGATTTTAAAACTTTTGGCTGCAATCCCGTTACGAGTCATATAGTGAACAACAAGGCCAGTGGAAAGTGCAGGGTGCCAAATTTCAAACAGAAATCTCATAATTAAAATTCCTCAAACATACATGTATCTCATACCATTTTAAATGGTAATCTTTTTGTTAATCCCACCAAAGTGTCCGATTTCAAATAGGCTTTTCCAGCGAAAGCACCACAAACGATTAGTTTAGGTCACCACCAACTCAAGAAAAAATTCAGCCATTTTTCCAGCCAAAGAGAGGAGTCAAAAAGCACAAATAGAGATAAAATGAATCACTAACCTTTGATGATCTTCATCAGATGACACTCATAGGACTTCATATTACACAATACATATATGTCTTGTTCGATTAAGTTTCATATTTATATCCAAAAACCTCTGTTTTACATTGGCCCATGTTTCAGAAATGCCTCCAAAATAGTCCGAGAAATTGCAGAGAGCACATCTAATAACAGAAATATCATCATAAACTTGATGAAAGATACATGTTTTACATAGAATTAAAAGATACACTTGTTCTTATGCAAACCGCTGTGTCAATTTCAAAAAGCTTTACGTCAAAACATAATATTCAATCATCTGAAAACAGCGTTCAGCCACAAAGCAAGCCATTCAGTTTACCCGCCCAAATTGTCAGTCAACAAAACTCATAAAAAGCATTAATAAATCTTCACTTACCTTTTGCTGATCTTCTCGGAATGCACTCCCACTTCCACAAGAAATGTTCGTTTTTTTCGGTAATGTTCCATCATTTATGTCCAAATAGCAATTTTGTTGCGTGTTTGGTATACAAGATCCAACGTCAGGGAAGCGCGTCCACTAAAACCTGATGACATGTCCAAAAGTTCCGTAACAGTCCGTCAGAAAACATGTCAAACGAATATATTGAATCAATCTTTAGAATGTTTTTAACATAAAATCTTGAATAACGTTCCAACCGGAGAATTACATGACTTCAGATGAGCGATGGAACGGAGCTCCCTCTCATGTGAAATGCGCATGGTCAAAGAATGGTCACCTCATGGCAGGCCTGACTAATTCTCCTCTCATCCGCCCCCCCTTCACAGTAGAGTCATCAGACAAAGTTCTACAGGCTGTTGACATCTGTGGAAGCCGTAGGAAGTGAAAACTCATCCATATCTCGCTGTGATTTCAATGGGAGCTTGGTTGAAAATCTACCAGCCTCAGAATTCCACTTCCTGTTTGGATTTTTCTCAGGTTTTTGCCTGCCAAATGAGTTCTGTTATACTCAGACATAATTCAAACAGTTTTAGAAACTTCAGAGTGTTTTCTATCCAATACTATAATAATATGAATATATTAGCAACTATGACTGAGGAGCAGGCCGTTTACTCTGGGCACCTCTGTGCACCTTTATCCAAGCTACTCAATACTGCCCCTGCAGCCAACTCATTGGCAATAAGAAGGCTTAAGAAAAAAGAGCCCTGAGAGAATATGTCCTAGAATCTAGAAGGAATTCTTCTCAGGTACAATTGTCTCTAAGATGATGATAGACACTCATTTGTCCCATATAACGATGATCGCGCTGATGTTTAATAAGCGATCACTAGTTCTGTTCTATCAAAGTAGAGCTGTGAGCTTCCACTTAGTATTCAGACAGTCTGAGTGAGTAATTAAAGCATGGTTGGCTCGGTCTACTGGTGAAGGGTTGGATTGGATAGCGTACGAACGCCAGGGCAAGCTATTTAAATGAGAGGGAATTAAGTCAGGCTGCCATGGTACCATTCTTTGAACCAGCATTCACAGGGAGGGAGTCCGTTCCATCGCTCATCTGAAGTCAATGTAATTCTCCCGTTGGAACGTTATTCAAGGATTATGTTAAAAACATTCTAAAGATTGATTCAATATCGTTTGACATGTTTGTTCTACGGACTTTACGAACTTTGACATGTCCATCAGGTTTAGTGAACGCGTCCCTGACGTGATTGTATACCAAAACACGCAACAAATGTATTGACATAAATGAGACATTACCGAAAAAAAACGAACTTTCTGTGGAAGTGGGAGTGCATTCCGACGAAGAGCAGCAAAGTAAGTGAAATTTATATGCTTTTTTGAGTTTTGTTGACTGCCAATTTGGGGCGGGTGTAACTGAAGGCTTGCTTTTGTGCTGAACGCTGTTTCAGATAGAATATTATGTTTTGACGTAAAGCTTTTGAAATCTGACACAGCGGTTGCCATTAAAACAAGTGTATCTTTAATTTATGTTAAAACATGTATCTTTCATCAAGTTTATTTGATGAGTATTTCTGTTATTAGAAATGTGGCTCTCTGCAATTTCTCAGGATATTTTGGAGGCATTTGCTAACATGGTGCCAATAACAGAGGGTTTTTTGGATATAAATTATTGAACTTAATCGAACAAGACATTATATGTTGTTAATATGAATCCTATGAGTGGTCATCTGCATAAGATCATTCAAAGCGTTAGTGATTCATTTATCTCTTATTGCTTTTTGTGACTCCTCTCTTTTGGCTGGAAAATGGCTGATTTTTCTTGAGTTGGGTGAACCTAACATAATCGTTGTGGTTGCTTTCGCTTGAAAAGCCTATTTTGGAAAAAATGGGACCACCTTTGGTGGGATTAAACAAAAAGATTACCTTTAAAATGGTATAGAACATGTAATGTTTGAGGAATTTTAATTATAATTTTCGAACTGGGAATATTGAACCACCAGCTGTCATATGTTCTCATGTTCTGAGCAAGGAACTTAAACGTTAGCTTTTTTACATGGCACATATTGCACTTTTACTTTCTTCTCCAACACTGTGTTTTTGCATTATTTAAACCAAATTGAGCATGTTTCATTATTTATTTGAGACTACATTTTATTTACGTGTTATATTAAGTTAAAATAAGTGTTCATACAGTATTGTTGTAATTGTCATTATTACACACACATATATATATATATATATAAATAAATCGGCATAGGCTTTTTTGGGTCCTCCAATAAATCGGTATCGGCGTTGAAAAATCATAATCGGTTGACCCCTAATATAAATGGTACATGGCCACGCAGAGTACCTGGATACAGCCCTTAGCCGTGGTATATTGGCCATATACCACAAACCCCCGAGGTGCCTTATTGCTATTATAAACTGGCTACCAACGTAATTAGATGTAAAAATAAAAGTTATCATACCTGTGGTATACCACGGCTTTCAGACAAATCAGCATTTAGGGCTCGAACCACCCAGTTTAAAATATAGTATAACATGGGGGTGATTGGGCTTTATTTTAAGGGGTTTCTTATCATCAACACCAAACGTGTGTGTGTACAGTGTACCAAAAACAGTCACTTTGAATAGTAAATGAGCTTTCAAATCATTGTGCACACGATTTCCATAGAAGAAGCACACACCAAACTGAATAGTCATCTGAAATATCTGAACACTTAAATCTGAGTTTGTGCAGAGAAGCCTATTTGGTATTGAGGGGAACCAGATGTAGTCACTAGAATAGAGGGACTCAACACCGACTGCTGCTTCATTTTAAAGTGGCAATCTGCACTTCCAACAATAACAAAGCAGACACCCTGCCACTGAGGGGGTGGGGCTGGATAAATGTTACCACTCAAATTCATGGAGAGAGCAATGGATACCAGTACTGACCATCCATGACATCAACATAAAAGTTTTACCATGTTTTGAGGCTATAACATGGTTACATTTATATTGTTTACTAAGGAATAAAACAAGCTTTCGGGTTCTGATGGGGAACATCAACTGAACTAAGCTCAAAGTATTTATAAGTTATATTCTTCAAGACTCAATGGATACATTTAAAAGTAAAACATTTAAAATAATAAAATGATGAATGCCACGTTCAAAACAGGGAACTCTGGGGATTTTTTTTTCTCCGACGGGGAAATATCGATTTGAAAGGTCATCCAACTTGGAATTCCAACTTGGGAACTAGGGCCACTTTCTAGAGCGCCAACTTTCCGACCTGAAGATTACTGACGTCATGATTTGACCTCGTATTTTTCTGAGGCATTTATAAGTTACAGTGCATTCAGATCCCTTAACTTTTTACACATTTTGTTAGACTTATTCTAAAATTGATTCAATGTTTTAATCCATAATGACAAAGCGATAAGTTTTGTAGACATTTTTGCAAATGTATTAAAAATAAACAAATACCTTATTTACGTAAGTATTTAGACCCTTTACTATGAGACTCAAAATTGAGCTCAGGTGCATCCTGTTTCCATTAATCATCCTTTAGATGTTTCTACAACTTGGAGTCCACCTGTGATACTGTAAATTCAATGAATTAGACATGATTTGGAAAGGCACACACACACCTGTCTATATAAATGTCCCACAGTTGACAGTGCATGTCAGAGCAAAAACCAAGCCATGAGGTCGAAGGAATTGTCCCTAGAGCTTCGAGACAGGATTATGTCGATGCACAGATCTGGGGAAGGGTACCAAAACATTTCTGCAGCATTGAAGTTCCCCAAGAACACAGTGGCATCTATCATTCTTAAATGGAAGAAGTTAGGAACCACCAAGACTCTTCCTAGAGCTGGCCGCCAGACCAAACTGAGCAATCAGGGGAGAAGGGCCTTGTTCAGGGAGGTGACCAAGAACCCGGTGGTGACTCTGATAGAGCTCTAGAGTTCCTCTGTGGAGATTTGAGAATCTTCCAGAAGGACAACCATTTCTGCAGCACTCCACCAATCAGGCCTTTAAGGTAGAGTGGCCAGACAGAAGACACTCCTCAGTAAGAGGCATGACAGTCCGCTTGGAGTTTGACAAAAGGCACCTAAAGGAGTCCGACTATGAGAAACAAGATTCTCTGGTCTAATGAAGCGTCACGTCTGGAGGAAACCAGGCACCGCTCATCACCTGGCCAATACCAATCCTTACAGTGAAGCATGGTGGTGGCAGCATCATGCTGTGGCGATGCTTTTCAGCAGGAGGGACTGAGAGACTAGTCACAATTGAGGGAAAGATTAACAGAACAAAGTACAGAGAGATCCTTGATGAAAACCTGCTCCAGAGTGCTCAGGACCTCAGAATGGGGTGAAGGTTCACCTTCCAACAGGACAATGACCCTAGGCACACAACCAAGACAATGCAAATCAAATCAAAGTTTATTTGTCACGTGCGCCAAATACAACAGGTGTTACAGTGAAAATCACCTTACAGTGAAATGCTTACTTACAGGCTCTAACCAATAGTGCYAAAAAGGTGTTAGGTGAACAACAGGTAAATAAAGAAATAAAACAGTAAAAAGACAGGCTATATACAGTAGCGAGGCTATAAAAGTAGCGAGGCTACATACAGACACCGGTTAGTCAGGGTGATTGAGGTAGTATGTATATGTAGATATGGTTAAAGTGACTATGCATATATGATGACCTGAGTAGCAGTAGTGTAAAAGAGGGGTTGGCGGGTGGTGGGTGGCGGGACACAATGCAGATAGCCCAGTTAGCCAATGTGCGGGAGCACTGGTTGGTTGGGCCAATTGAGGTAATATGTACATGAATGTATAGTTAAAGTGACTATGCATATATGACAGAGAGTAGCAGCAGCGTAAAAAGAGGGGTTGGGGGGGGCACACAATGGAAATAGTCCAGGTAGACATTTGATTACCTGCTCAGGAGTCTTATGGCTTGGGGGTAAAAAACTGTTGAGAAGCCTTTTTGTCTATCTCTTTGTTAGACTGGCACTCCGGTACCACTTGCCATCGGTAGTAGAGAGAACAGTCTATGACTGGGTGGCTGGGGTCTTTGACATTTTTAGGCCTTCCTCTGACACCGCCTGGTGTAGAGGTCCTGGATGGCAGGCAGCTTAGCCCAGTGATGTACTGGGCCGTACGCACTACCCTCTGTAGTGCCTTGCGGTCAGAGGCCGAGCAATTGCCGACCAGGCAGTGATGCAACCGGTCAGGATGCTCTCGATGTTGCAGCTGTAGAACCTTTTGAGGATCTCAGGACCCATGCCAAATTTTTTAGTTTCCTGAGGGGGAATAGGCTTTGTCGTGCCCTCTTCACAACTGTCTTGGTGTGTTTGACCAATTCTAGTTTGTTGTTGATGTGGACACCGAGGAACTTGAAAAGCCTACCCCCGGAACCCTACCCGTACACCACCCACTCAACGTCCCCCCACCCACACAGCCCACGATAGACCCCGCCCCCACTCCTATACAAACCCAAAATCCGCCCACGCCGCCATCCGAATCCTAACCGCAACACAGGCCGTCATCACTCCATGCGAACGAATCTCCCAGAATTACACAGGATTAATCCATACACAACCACGACAAATCCGTCAGCGACACCGAACCATGATCACCTGTGCACGCGATCTAAAATAAGTACCTCCATACTCCCACCCGTAATATCCGTCGTCTGACCAACCCGTGCCACAATACCCGCCCTCGCTCCATTAAACACGTCGCACCACCAATCACGACCCCAACCTGGCAGCCTCATTTCAGCATCCACCCAGGCGGCCTTTGAGAGGACGCGGGTGGTGTGGGGGCCAAAAAGAAAAGTATGGAATGTGCGGTCTGGCTTCCTTACTTTTAATGCTGTTCCGCCTTCCTGTGTTTTCTTACTCTTTGTCGGTGTTCTTGCTGTGTGTCTTCGTGCGTGTGTTTTGTGCACTCTTTCTTACTTCATTTATCCCTTTATTTTTCACAAAACATAGGCGTGTGTCGTGTCATGTGCTTCCACTAATAGCTCGTGCGTGTGACCCGAAGACCAGGTGACAGAACAGGTGGGTGTGCTGTGTGTGTGAGCGAAACGTTGAAGTGTGTGTGTGTGTGTGAGTGGTGTAGGTGACAACACAGAAAAGTGAAGTGTGTGCAATGAACCTCAAAACTTCTCTTTTCCTTCTTTATCCCTACAAAAATCTCCACTATTACACCGCAATACAGCAACCGATCCTGCCTCCCTTAAGTATCTTCGAGCGCACACGCACTCACCAACACCTTACCCACACACCTCAACCTGCTCTCCACTACAGTCCCGTCGATGAGAATGGGGCGTGCTCGGTCTCCTTTCCCTGTAGTGAAGTGGCTTCGGGACAAGTCTCAAGGTCCTTGAGTGGCCCAGCCAGAGTCTGGATTTGAACCCGATCGAACATCTCTGGAGACCTGAAAATAGCTGTGCAGCAACGCTCCTCATCCAACTTGACAGAGCTTGAGAAGAATGGGAGAAACTCCCCAAATACATATGTACCAAGCTTGTAGCGTCATACCCAAGAAGACTCGAGGCTGTAATTGCTGCCAAAGGTGCTTCAACAAAGTACTGAGTCAAGAGTCTGAGTAGCAGCAGCYTTTGTAAAATGTGATTCGTTTTTTTAAATTGGTAATACATTTGCAAACATTTCTAAACCTGTTTTTGCATTGTCATTATGGGGCATTGTGTGTAGATTGATGAGGGAAAAAACTATTTAATCCATTTTAGAATAAGGCTGTAAAATGTAACAAAATGTGGAAAAAGTCAAGGGGTCTGAATACTTTCTGAATGCACTGTATATTCAAGACTCAATGGATATTAATTTAAAAAGTCTAAAAATTGATAAAGCAACAGCAGATTGCCCCTTTAAATCAAAATAGTGACTTTCAGTCTGTAGCGTGAGCTGTATGTTTTGTATGCATTTTAGTGTACTAGCAGATCAGTGATACAATACTACTTCTGTTCATCACCAAGCAATGTAGCTACAACAACTTGTCAAAGATTGAGGCCAACCAATACAGTTACAATGTAGTAACCTTTATTGCTTTCCTTCAACAACTTCATTTCCATTACAAAAAAATGTAATCGTTCATTTGCGTTATCCCCCGGTTCCCGCCATCCCAACCTCATAGGAATAGTACAGATACCATTCATTGTACAGTTTAAGAACAATTAATTAAAAACTTCACTGATATCAAACCTAATGGCAACATGAGGCCAATCCAATCCACTTTATAGGGGACTGAAATGTCTAGTCACACGGTGCTGAAAGATTGCCTGTCCTCAGTGATTGTCACTGGTTTAGGAGTTTCACATAGCAGTACTATGACAGTTTATTCTGTGTTGTATTGTTGTACTGCGTAGGGAAGATAGTGAGAAAAAGGCACCTTGGACTGCTCTTAACAAGCTCCCCAGTAGGCCACGTTTCCTAGTCCCAGCCTGCTTAAGTACTCAACTACCAAGAGATAATGCACACCAAGGCAGCGCCAATGATGGGAAAAAGTACCCAAATGTCATACTTCAGTAAAAGTAAAGTTACCTTAATAGAAAATGACTCAAGTAAAAGTCACCCAGTAAAATACTACTTGAGTAAAAGTCTAGATTTTGGTTTTAAAATATACYTAAGTATCAAAAGTAAATGTAATTGCTAAAATATACTTAAGTATCAAAGCAAAAGTAAGACTAATTTAAAATTCCTTATATTAAGTAAACCAGACGGTACAATTCTTGTTTTTTAAATTTACGGATAGCCAGGGCACACTCCAACACTCAGACATCATTTACAAATTAAGAATGTGTTTAGTGAGTCCGCCAGAGCAGAGGCAGTAGGGATGTTCTCTTGATAAGTGTGAATTGAACCCTTTTCTGTCCTGCTAAGCATTCAAAATGTAACAAGTACTTTTGGGTGTCAGGGAAAATGTATGGAGTAAAAAGTACATTATTTTCTTTAGGAATGTAGTGAAGTAAAAGTTGTAAAAAATATAACTAGTAAAGAAAAGTACAGATACCCCAAAAAATGACTTAAGTAATATTTAAAAGTCTTTTTACACCACTGGTAGCACAAAGTCAGAAGGAASAAGAACGTACGACGATCCCAACATTCATACTTATGGGGCCCATCATTGACCCAGAGGGCAAAGCAGCTGTTAAAACAGATGCACTTTTTCTTGAAATGACTTTTTGTTTTCATCAAGGTGTTCAGATGGAAGCAGTCAGTTATTGAACTTGAGGAGTCTCCTCTTTATTGAAGTCAAAACAAATTCTTGCCCCAATGTTTCATAACCTTCATTCCATATTTGTATAACATATAGATTTAAATAAAACTAATTTAATCACATAATTCAACTCATGAATTAAACTCAATCACAGAGCCATGAACAGCAGACTGATGCCTTTCCAGTAGGACTCCTGTAACAGTATACATATTGGATAATCAACCAAAAGCATTGCTATTCATTAACACTAAATCCCGGACAAAATGACTTAAGATCTTTTTTTTTCTTTTTTACAAAACAGCCTACAACAGAATAGCCAATAAAAGAAGAGCACAGAGAAACCCACCTATCACAGTGTTGTCCAGTGTCAAATAGGAAAAAAGGGTTTACAGCTGAAAGGGAGGGGCAGAGAAACACACAGCAACATCTTCTAGCAACACAAGTGGATTGACAATGAGGGAGTCAGTCAGTGAGCAACAGAGTGAAAGTGAGAGACAACACAGAGAGAGAGAGAGAGAGGGGGAGAGAGACAACACAGAGAGAGAGGGGGAGAGAGACAACACAGAGAGAGAGGGGGAGAGAGACAACACAGAGGGAGAGGCCGAGAGAGAGACAACACAGAGGGAGAGGCCGAGAGGGAGAGGCAGGGAGAAAGAGAGAGAAAGAAAGAGACTGACAGAGAGACGGTGAGAGAAAGAGACAAGGGCCTCATTGAGCCCATTGGTTCCTGAGACTGATCTAAATAGATACATGTGTATAAAAAGGTACATATAGCCTGCCCACCCCTCTCGTTGTGCGGCAGGCGTATCTAAAGTGCACAGATATAAAGACAGGAAATAAAGAACATTAATTACCGGCCAGCAACAAACAACGACACTGCCCCCTCCTCCTGCCCCCTCCCAAACTATGCAACGTTGAACAATTCAAAATAAATTAAATGCATTACATTTTGTAATGATATAGATAATAACAATGATAAAAAAAAWATATATATAGACAATCTAAAATATATACCCCATAACAGAAAATATTCCATTGGATGTAAACCGTTTAAATGGATAAAAGTGGGTTCCCCTCGTCATCATAACCAAGGGGAGGCTACAGCTCTGGTAAGACCTCCTTGGTGCAGGTGCACTACACTAGATTAAACCCAGACTACCACAGCCATGTACAGTAACACTATTGAACAGCTTTAAACCTGCCCTGAAGAAGGCATCAGTTTTAGAAACYTCTATAGACTTACTCTATACATATTTTCTTCCTTTCAAGTCCACCATTATGTATGTATGGACATGGACACACCATTACTCCAAAATAACAAGACCGCTCAATCGAGAAATGTGTTTTTGAAACTTCATCTTATTATAGTCCGTTTCCAATTTGGGATTGTTTAAGATTAGTAAGAGATGTTTGCCAATTAATTCAAGAAATATTGTGCAAACTATGGGCTATGCTGTGGTCTGTCATGTTCACTTTGACAGAACATCTTCAGCCTTTCAACCTACTGTGACTGATAATCTGAATCAACAGCACATCGTACACATGACTCTGATATTGTGAAAAGCCATCTTAAGCTGCTCTTAAGTTTCTTACACTTGTACACACACCCATGTGCCCACACACCCGAGTGCCTACACACCCGAGTGCCTACACACCCGAGTGCCCACACACCCATGTGCCCACACACACACGAGTGCCCACACACCCGAGTGCCCACACACCCAGTGCCCACACACCCCATGTGCCCACACACCCAGTGCCCACACCCCGAGTGCCCACACAACCCCGAGTGCCCACACACCATGTGCCCACATCCGAGTGCCCACACACATCCCGAGTGCCCACACACACCGAGTGCCCACACACTCCGAGTGCCACACACCCGAGTGCCCACACCCGAGTGCCCACACCCCGAGTGCCCACACACCCGAGTGCCCACACACCCGAGTGCCCACACACCACCATTAAATCTAATATGTGCTCTAACTGTATTTGGATCTTTTGTTGAGCGTCACCTGCTTTCTCAACAGAAAGTGTCTATTGTTCAGAGTGAGCCAGATAGAGTGCTGTGAGTAGTAGCCGTCGCTGTGGTCAGCCACCGGGGTGCTTGGACTGCTGTTAGGCCTACTGCTTCCTATGAACCACCTGGGGACAGTCTTGTTTGAAATGCTTACAGCAACTCTTCTAATATAATGCACTAAGGGCCATAGAGGCCACTACATGCATTCATAATGCATTGCCCTCGAACTGTTACGAGGACAGACTGTACACAATATCACAGAGACAGAATATGGACATGTTGGTAAAAAGCCTGATGAAAGTCATTCCAAGAAGACCAAGTGGTTCCTTAAAAAAGGCACACCTGAATCTAAAGTTATGTTTTTTCACCTTAAAACGATGATCAAATTAAAGGACAAATTCCCCTCGTACTAATTTCACAATAAGAACTAAAGAACATGGCTAAGTAGAAGTGGTTGTGTCTTTGTGTGCCCCCTTGGCATTGGTATGGTAGCAGCTGTTAGGGCAACGGACAGGGCCATGAAGGACACGCCCCTGCTGTGTGGGAGGACAGGAGGACAACGCCACCTGGTGGGCTAGGGGCTGACGTGGCACTCTCCCTGCTCCTCCCGTCCCTCCCTCATAAGGAGGTCTCAGCATCCCCATACTTCTCCCCCTGGTCATTCTCCAAGTTTATCTTCACACAGGAAACCTTCGCCTGGCTGGGAAAAGAGAATAACACCATCATCATCACCACCACCGAAATTCAGTTCATTCATTGAAAAATTATAATTATATTTAAATATAGCTGTTTACAATTAATGAATTAAACTTGAATTTCATTAAGRTAAATCCTCCAAACTCATTCAACAAATGATAACCCAATATGAACCCACTCACCACCCATTTGCCACACAACGTGCAATGTTGCAAAATGTTTAAKTGCAACATTGCAAGACTGAACGTACCCCAGGTGGATCCAAATGCTCTTATCTTTGGTTTCTTTGAAAATATTGGCAGTTCTAAGACATTTGCCATACATCCAGTACTATTGATTTGCAAGTTGGTGCATCATAGTATCTCGATTGTGGGTGGGAGTGTTAAAATTAGCCTTTACGCTCTTAGTTCATTGAAAGGTTATTCAAAGGTTAATATACTGTCAAGCACAAAAAGGTATGGGTTCAACTTCTGGACTATATAGGACAATAGGGTGGAGACATAGAAACACGAGGCTGGATTCCAAAAGGGAACACTTGCTCCCTTCTCTGGCCCTCAATCTTGAGAGTAAGCAATAATAGCCGTATACAAGGTTTCATCAATATTCCCCCACACTTAAAAGCATGTGATTGAGACACATATTGATAAGTGCATGAAATTAATGTACATTTTTAAATAGTTTCAGAATTCATTTTCAAAATATTTAAATAGAAAAGTATTTATTTGTTGGTTTAAATATTTAGTCAAAATGATTATCAGGGTGTGATTTTCTGAGAGGGATGGGAGCATGTTTCTGGGTTTGGCCCCAGCAGCCAGACAGGAAGAGGAAGGATGAACYCCTGAACCATACCGAGGAGGAGTTATAGCTACCTGGCACTATGTTTCAGAGCTTTGGCACTGTCAGAGTTCATGGAGACAGACTTCCAATTGGCGGTTTTGGCCATTTCATCAGAAATGTTTACCATAGAGGGGTCCAAACTGCAGGGGAAGAAACACAATCCACCCTCAGCAGGCGTACAAGGACCCCCCCCCCCAGTGTGAGTCTCATTTCTGAAACAAACTCATGAATGATCTTTGCTTGGCTGCAGTCAACATACAGTATTACAGAGGACCCTTAGAAAACTATCATAACCATAATAAATTGCAATACTAAGGGAAATTAGCTATTTAGTATTACTTCAAATATAATAGTTGGATGAAATAGTCGCTTGATTGCAAGGACAGTCTGTGATTGGTCGTTTTTCTGGTGGTTGTCTTTGTGGTTGTTATGGGGCTGAGGGTCAGGGGGTCATGTTCAACAACAAATCAAACACGAGGGCTGTATTTCATTCCACAAGGCTGTCCACTTCCATAAGCCCTTCAGAGGGGAGGAAACAGCGGTGTGGAATGAAACCGGTCCGAGGTGGTCATGGGCAGTTAATCAACCAGGTGGGAGAGCAGCTGTATGAGTGGTGCATGGTGAGACTAGAGCAGGCCTGAGACTGAGACCAACCCCTGCTCTCTCCTCTGCGTCGTGTGGCATGTCCAACTCAACACTGCTGTCACACCTGCTTTGGGAGAGACGGGTCAGTGCTTCAAAAGGGGTTWCTCTTCCCTGTTACATGAATATACAAGTCCATAGTTCTCCAAAGTGCTTCTAAATACATTACAGAACCCGTGAGGAACAGCACTGATGGGCTATGGTGAATGGGCCGTGACTTCCTCCAAGTATAATGGACATTGATATACTGCATCAAAATTGTCCCCAACCACTAACCTGACTTTGAGGGTCTTGAGGATGCCCGGCCCYTCGTAGGGGTGTGCTATGCCCTCTTCCACTTCCAGCAGGCGCTGAGCCTCCTGTAACCATGGAAACAGAGGGAAAGTGTCAGTGGGACTGTCACAGCTCTCTGCAGTAGTCTGTGAGAACAGTGGGACTGTCACAGCTCTCTGCAGTAGTCTGTGAGAACAGTGGGACTGTCACAGCTCTCTGCAGTGTCTGTGAGAACAGTGGGACTGTCACAGCTCTCTGCAGTAGTCTGTGAGAACAGTGGGACTGTCACAGCTCTCTGCAGTAGTCTGTGAGAACAGTGGGACTGTCACAGCTCTCTGCAGTAGTCTGTGAGAACAGTGGGACTGTCACAGCTCTCTGCAGTAGTCTGTGAGAACAGTGGGACTGTCACAGCTCTCTGCAGTAGTCTGTGAGAACAGTGGGACTGTCACAGCTCTCTGGCCAGTAGTCTGTGAGAACAGTGGGACTGTCACAGCTCTCTGCAGTAGTCTGTGAGAACAGTGGGACTGTCACAGCTCTCTGCAGTAGTCTGTGAGAACAGTTGGACGCACACCTCCTTGGCTTTCTTCTTCTTGTCGTCCTCCTTCTTCTTCTTGCTCTCAGGCATCAGGTCGTCCAGCCAGCTCAGCTCCCTGTTGGTGAAACATAGATCCAGCAGCTTCCGTATAAACACCAGGGCCAACACCTAGAGACACCAAAACAAAATCAGTGACTTGTACTTTTATCTCTTCATTAAAATGGCATCATCCTGACAATCCAATTCTGTGCCATCTCTTTGCTTGACTTATTCTCTGTCTTCAGTTCATACTTGTGTTTCTGTGAAGTGTCTTTCTAGCGCCATACTAACAGCATATCCATATTCTTACCATCATGGGGAAGACCACGGCGGCGGCGGACGCCTTGATGACCCACAGCAGCACCAGGCAGGTGAGCTGCACCAGGGTGAACACATGGACCTTCCACAGGGGAACGTAGCGCAGGTAGATCAGGTCCGGCTGGTGCTTGGCTGGCATGCAGAACAGCTTGATACGGTCAAAGAACTACAGGAGAGGACAACCACAACACAACCATGTTGAGACCACAGGAGGCTGCTGAGGGGAGGACAGCTCATAATAATGTCCAAAACAGCAAATGGAATGGCATCAAACACCTGATACCATTCCACTTATACCGCTCCAGCCATTACAACTAGTCTGTTCTCTTTAATTAGGTGCCAACAACCTCCTGTGGTTCAGATGTACCGTTGATCAAGTGTGGGGGGGGGCAACACTGCAGTGTAAACCTACCTCACTGATCACATGACATAACACACCACACAGACTGACCTGGATGCCTTTGAGTGAGGACACACCCATGTAGAGAAACACCCCGTAGAGGACTGGCATAGGGATGAACTAGAAAGACAACACAGGGAACAGAAGGTACTTTTTAGTKATTTAATCATAGTTCTCACCCTTTTCTAATTTCTTTACCCACAAACCACTGGGGTGTGCCAAATAATACRTCCCTTRCCTCATCACTCTGCTATCAAAAATAAATGATGTTCCAAAACAGTGAAAGGKTGTTGAGGATCTGATCAAGAAARTGGGCACCAGCCTGCTATCCTATAAGAGTCTCTTCTTGATTTGGAACATCCTACCAGTCTATAACAGAGTCTCATCTCACCTTGAGCACCGAGGTCATGAAGACAGAGCAGCCCATGAGGATGAAGATCATGAAGCTGGTGACCCTCTGCTCTCTGATCCCCAGGAACTTGGGCTGTTCCCCGGGGGCCGAGCACTCTGACTCCAGCTTCAGACTGTTGACGTGGGAAATGGAGAGCACGGTGGCCGCTACGAACCAGGGCAGGCCCATGATGGAGCACACCCCCAGCATCACAGACACCACCAGAAGATCCAGGTGGTAACCACAGCCTTTCTGATGGGGGGGTGAGAGTCAGGAAGAGAGGACAACCAAGGAAGGGTGAGAGTTAGGGAGGAGGACAACCAGGGAAGGGGTGACGAGTCAAGGGAGAGAGGCAACCAGGTGGGGTGAGATCAGGAGAGGGGCACCAGGGAGGGGGTGGAGTCAGGCAGAGACAACCAGGGAGGTGGTGAGAGTCGAGGAGAGAGGCCAACCAGGGAGGGGGTGAGGTCAGGAGAGGAAACAGGGAGGTGTGAGAGTTCAGGGAGGGCCAACCAGGGAGGGGTGAGAGTCAGGAGAGGACAACAGGGAGGTGGTGAGAGTCAGGAGAGGTGCCAACCAGGGAGGGGGGTGGATCAGGAGAGGGCCAACCAGGGGAGGGGTGAGAGTCAGGAGAGAGGGCCAACAGGGAAGGGGATGAGAGTCACGGAGAGTGGCCAACCAGGGAGGGAGGGTGAGTCAGGAGAGGGGCAACAGGGAAGGGGTGAGTCAGGAGAGGGGCCAACCGAGGAGGGGTGAGAGTCAGGAGAGGGGCAACCAGGGAAGGGGGTGAGAGTCAGGAGAGAGGCCAACAGGTAGGGGGTGAGAGTCAGGAGGCAACCAGGGAAGGGGTGAGAGTCAGGAGAGAGGCCAACCAGGGAAGGGGTGAGAGTCAGGAGAGAGGCCAACCAGGGAAGGGTGAGAGTCAGGAGAGAGGCCAACCGGGAAGGAG
>NW_019947969.1:18299-24998 GCF_002910315.2 Salvelinus sp. IW2-2015
TAGAGAGATAATGCATGTCAAAAAATGTTATAAATTGATTTGCATTTATGAGGGAAATAAGTCTTTGACCCCCTCTCAACAGAAAAGATTTCTGGGCTCCCAGTGGTCTTTTTACACAGGTATTACCGTGAGCTGAGGATTAGGAGACACTCTCTAATCTAGTTGTTACCTGTATATAGACACTGGTCCACAGAAGCAATCAATCAATCCAGATTCCAACACTCTCCACATGGCCAAGACCAAACGAGCTCTCCAGAGGATGTCAGGGACAAAGATTGTAGACCTACACAGTGTTTTACGCGAGTAAAGACTACGTCTGAAAATACGTCTGCAGCTGTGATGAAAACAGGAAGTTTCGGTACAATTGTATAAATGCTGAAGATAATCAGTTCGTTTGACATGGTGCAATCTTTTGTGTCTAAATTATTTATGCAAGTAATGGTGGTGGAAACACCTTTTAATACACAAATATTGATAGAATACCATCAATCAAAGTAAACTTGGAGTCTCGATGAGATGGTGTGTGGTATCCTCCCACTACAACTCAGAAAACATGGCAGTTTATTAGGCTACAGATGAAATAAGTTGTGATGAAACTTCACAGGGTGGTGAAAGTGCACAGTGATGAGCTTGATGTTCCTTTCCAATAAATATTGAGGGTCTTATTCTGGCGACATGATGGTCAATGCTTGACTGCCGCTTGGCAAATAAAAACGTGTTCTTCTACAGAATCTATAAATGTAGACTAGCCTACCCGAACTGTATCAGAGCTGTTGGCTGGAGAGCATGTACCAAGACCAGAGTAAGCACATTTTCTATTTTACGCAACAGTTTTTGTAGAGTTGACAATGCGATGGAAATACATTGAACTTTAGATTTTTTATTCAGTACGCGAAAAAGTTCATTTTGTGTGGACTACGTCATCACATACTGTTTGGTGAAAACACCACTGCTGGGAAAATACGCAGATTTGTTTCATGCCGCTAATTGGATGGAAACCTAGCTACTGTTAAGGAACTTTCAGGACTGACGGAGGACACCGAGATGATTCAAATACAAGTAAAATGAATTCAATTAAAATGCCATATTAAGCAAATGATCCCAAATTTAAGACCAATAATTTCAGGTAAGGTGGTCATATTATTATTTTAATGCTTTATGCAAAACTTAGTAACAATTTTAAACCATTTATGAAATGATAACTTTTGATACTACTTTATCACACACACTGAACTGGAACACAGAAGGCTACTAGCATAATAACATAGCTTACTTTTAAAAGGTAGACCTACAATGGAGTTAGGTTATATTGTAATGTTATTTTTGGTGTTGAGTTACTTTGGTGATGAGAGGATGAACTGCAGCAAATTATTAGCCCAGTCATAGCTAAATAACAGTGTTTTAATCAATTGTAAGGCTGTTGCCACTGAATTCTGATCGTTTATACTTGAAAGAATAAAACCAATCCATCACAAAATTCACTGCTGGCACATTACAGCCACTGCAGAGCAGCGCTGCCTCTCGCCKGGCTTATTGCCTCAGCGAACTGCGTCAGCCACTCCCACACAGCTAGCAAGCTAGCACCCATCATGGAAATGTGGGTGGCGAAACGGGAATTTGGACCAATCCCTGACAACCCATGAACGTAGCTATGAAGCTCTACTTTGTAACCGGCTGTGTTTTTCCCCCGTTTCTCTGAAAACACCTGAACGACAGAAGTGAGGGAAAAACGTTTCACCTGATATTTCAGTGAAAAGACGTCCGATGACCATGAAACACCCTCAGGACTTTCCAATACTTCTTAGCAATACAATGTCACATCGATCGTACTCTGATCGGTTGAGGAATACCTTCCGCCAAGAGCAAATATGAACACACCGATTTCGGGGGTTTCACAAAAAGGTCTGTCCCACAGACTTGAACGTTCTTAGCATGGCACTTGTCTTACATTTGGACTTATACCCCGTAATGTCACATTCAGTATTGTGATTTTTTACACAAGGTCAACAAATTGCCACGTTAATGTTTTCAAATGATTTAATATGCATTTTGATGACCACATTATTGACATTTAGTCAAACAGATTTTTACAACTCTCACATAATGTCCATTGTTTGTCGTGTCACACAATAATAATAATAATAAGTATTCAGATATAATAATTTAGACTTTTTTTAACGTTAAACAATTTAAAGGCCCAAACTAAACGGAATTCAGAGTTAACTGTTTGAAACCAATCCGTACCTGAAAGCGGTCAGGCACATTCAGTTTGGGGGAGGGAATGCCCACCAGGTAGTCCACCAGGACCATGATCATGATGGTCAGGAAGACCGCGAAGTCACTGATGGTCGACCGTACCTGGAACACAGAAGGACAGAGAGTGAGAAGGAGTGCACAGCTGAAAAGAAAAGAGGTAAAAGTTCAAGTATAGATTATCAAACCAAAGGAGAGAGCAGAGTGGTAGGACCTAAACTCACTAGTACACAACCCTGACAGACACATCACTCCTACTCTAATGCCAAACCTTGGTGGGAAAGTAGAGCTTGGTCTTGAACTGCTTGAGGAAGGAGGAGAGGAAGAAGGTAGTGAAGAAGAGGATGACGGACCAGAAGAGGACGTCAGGGATGTAGGGACCATGGAGGCCGCAAGCTGGCCCAACAAACTCCCCACGCAGCCTAGAACACTCCTACAACACAGACCGGGGGAAGGACAGTTGAGGGATGTCAAAATCAACTTTATGTCCATGCATGAAATCAATATAATTTTACTATTGTAATGGAAAAACAGTACGAGACAGAATACAACAATAAGAAGGTACCCATAAGCACGCACACACACACGGAAAAACACACACGCAAACACAGACACACGGAAAAACACACACGACAAACACATGAAAAAACACACACGGGAAAAAACACACAACTTACATCGACATCCAGTTGGGTCCAAGATATGGATTCTGGTGCGACCCCGCTGTGGTTCCAGACCTGCTGGATCTCAGGCGTGGCGTAACCGGCGGAGAACATTGACATCTGAGACAGAGACTGAACATTAACCGACACCGTTCACCCCTACTACAACTGACCTAACCATCCCTCGCCCTACTACAACTGACCTAACCATCCCTCGCCCCTACTACAACTGACCTAACCATCCCTCGCCCCTACTACAACTGACCTAACCATCCCTCGCCCCTACTACAAACTGACCTAACCATCCCTCGCCCCTACTACAACTGACCTAACCATCCCTCGCCCTACTACAACTGACCTAACCATCCCTCGCCCCTACTACAACTGACCTAACCATCCCTCGCCCCTACTACAACTGACCTAACCATCCCTCGCCCCTACTACAACTGACCTAACCATCCCTCGCCCCTACTACAACTGACCTAACCATCCCTCGCCCCTACTACAACTGACCTAACCATCCCTCGCCCCTACTACAACTGACCTAACCATCCCTCGCCCTACTACAACTGACCTAACCATCCCTCGCCCCTACTACAACTGACCTAACCATCCCTCGCCCCTACTACAACTGACCTAACCATCCCTCGCCCCTACTACAACTGACCTAACCATCCCTCGCCCCTACTACAACTGACCTAACCATCCCTCGCCCCTACTACAACTGACCTAACCATCCCTCGCCCCTACTACAACTGACCTAACCATCACCCTACTACAACTGACCTAACTAAAACACCTGAGGTAGTTTGGATGTGCAGAGTACACTTCCTTTGAACTATGTACAAGGTCGTAGCTCAGCGTTCTAACACGTAGAAGGTGAGGTCGTAGCTCAGCGTTCTAACACTGTAGAAGGTGAGGTCGTAGCTCAGCGTTCTAACACGTAGAAGGTGAGGTCGTAGCTCAGCGTTCTAACACGTAGAAGGTGAGGTCGTAGCTCAGCGTTCTAACACGTAGAAGGTGAGGTCGTAGCTCAGCGTTCTAACACGTAGAAGGTGAGGTCGAGCTCAGCGTTCTAACACGTAGAAGGTGAGTCGTCTAGCTCAGCGTTCTAACACGTAGAAGGTGAGGTCGTAGCTCAGCGTTCTAACACGTAGAAGGTGAGGTCGTAGCTCAGCGTTCTAACACGTAGAAGGTGAGGTCGTAGCTCAGCGTTCTAACATGTAGAAGTGAGGTCGTAGCTCAGCGTTCTAACACGTAGAAGGTGAGGTCGTAGCTCAGCGTTCTAACACGTAGAAGGTGAGGTCGTAGCTCAGCGGTCTAACATGTAGAAGGTGAGGTGCTAGCTCAGCGTTCTAACACGTAGAAGGTGAGGTCGTAGCTCAGCGTTCTAACACGTAGAAGGTGAGGTCGTAGCTCAGCGTTCTAACATGTAGAAGGTGAGGTCGTAGCTCAGCGTTCTAACATGTAGAAGGTGAGGTCGTAGCTCAGCGTTCTAACACGTAGAAGGTGAGGTCGTAGCTCAGCGTTCTAACACGTAGAAGGTGAGTCGTAGCTCAGCGTTCTAACACGTAGAAGGTGAGGTCGTAGCTCGCGTTCTAACATGTGATAGAAGGTAGGTCGTAGCTCAGCGTTCTAACACGTAGAAGGTGAGGTCGTAGCTCAGCGTTCTAACACGTAGAAGGTGAGGTCGTAGCTCAGCGTTCTAACACGTAGAAGGTGAGGTCGTAGCTCAGCGTTCTAACATGTAGAAGGTGAGGTCGTAGCGTGTTCTTACATGTAGAAGGTGAGGTCGTAGCTCAGCGTTCTAACATGTAGAAGGTGAGGTCGTAGCTCAGCGTTCTAACATGTAGAAGGTGAGGTCGTAGCTGTGTTCTTACATGTAGAAGGTGAGGTCGTAGCTCAGCGTTCTAACACGTAGAAGGTGAGGTCGTAGCTCAGCGTTCTAACACGTAGGAAGGTGAGTCGTAGCCAGCGTTCTAACACGTAGAAGGTGAGGTCGTAGCTCAGCGTTCTAACATGTTAAGAAAGGTGAGGTCGTAGCTGTGTTCTTAACATGTAGAAGGTGAGGTCGTAGCTCAGCGTTCTAACATTGTTTAGAAGGTGAGGTCGTAGCTCAGCGTTCTAACATGTAGAAGGTGAGGTCGTAGCTGTGTTCTTACATGTAGAAGGTGAGGTTGTCCAGCTTGTTGTTCATGTTGATGGGGTAGAGTTCTCCCAGGTGAACCAGCTTCTCCAGGGCCTCGTAGATGAAGATGATGCAGATGAGCGCTGCGAAGGCTTCCTCCGTGAAGCGTGTGATGTAACAGACCAGGGAGCTGGCGTCCGTGGCAACCAGGACGAGGCACAGGAAGGCCGTCCACAGGCCGATGCTGGTCCTCAAGGACAGGTAGGACAGGTCGTAGTCACTGGACAAGGGGAGATGGGGACAGAGGGTTAGGGAGACAACACACACACAATACTAAACTCATATGGACAACTTAAAGTACTGGCATTGGTCCTATACAACCCTGATGTCACAAAAAGGAAAAATAATTTCAAACTTACAGAAGTAGGAATCCTAAAACTGAATAAGCAACAACCCTCATCCTGAAAAGTCATTTTGGCCTGATTCAGCAATACTAGATCAGGTCACCTCTTGAACCCTGACCAGGTACACAAGGTCTGGATTTCCAGACTGGGGGGGACGGGGACATAMMCTAKTTMYYYWATWRRRKAAMTAGKKTAAGAAAAAGCAATGACTCAGGGCATTTCTGTTTGCTTGAAACATGTGTGTGTGTGTGTGTATGACAGAGAGTGGGTGTTTGTCTGTCTCTATAAGAGCTCAGGAGAGTGTGGGCCATGTTACATTGTTCCTCTTCTCTCTGCGACCCTGTTGATCACACACACAGAGGAGAGCGATAATGGCACCCTGCAGCCTTCCACTGCTGGCCCTGGCCTGCCTGTCTCTGTGGGTCACAGCTCAGCCCACCTGGGGGGACCAGGACATCCCCTCCATGTTCAGACAGATCATGGACACTGTGGCAGAGCTGAAGGCCAAGTCTGACCTAACAGCCAGTGTGCTCGGTAAGATGGACCTGGGAAACATTATGCTGTGACAATTGAGGTTGTGTGTGTGTGTGTAAGCCTGAATTGCCACTGTGTATGTGCAGTGGAAGAGAGAGTGGGGGTGTGTATAAAGATAGATGTTTCTACAGTGAAAGTGGCTGTGTATTCTCCTTGTTTCTAGCTATGAGAGAGAGAATGGAATCCATGGAGAAAGAGCTGCAGGCACTGAAAGGTGAGAAAGCATCATCTGTTGTGTGGAGTGTGGTAACTGATAAGAATGTGGTGAGGTTGCACACACACAGATGCGTAGACAATTACATGACAACCACTGGTGTGTGATCTGGAATATTGATGTGTTGATAAATGAATGAAATGTGCATTCCACAGACATTCCTAAGGTGGCGTTCGCAGCATCACTGGGAGGCAATGGACTCCAAAAGGCAGGAGACTTTAACAAAAATCTGGTCTACAGAGAGGTCTTGACAAATGTTGGTGGTGCAYACAACGTAGARACAGGAAACACACACACACTTTAACCCTCTCCTCATTCTTCCCCTGTTAAAAACAACCCTGTCCTCTCAGGTGAATTCACGGCTCCGGTTCGTGGAGTCTACTACATCCGATTCACGGCCAACGCTCCTACAGACTTCACCTTGAGCTCCATGCTGTATAAGAACGGTGGCAAAGTCATTCTGGCCGTTCACGAGAGTCCGTCCGGCGAGGGCAGCGACACGGC
>NW_019947969.1:25936-29732 GCF_002910315.2 Salvelinus sp. IW2-2015
TACATCCTCCTCTTCCCCATGACACAGCAACCAGAGACAGACCTACATCCCTCCTCTTCCCCATGACACAGCAACCAGAGACAGACCTACATCCCTCCTCTTCCCCATGACACAGCAACCAGAGACAGAGGTGTACATACACAGTAGCATTGTTTTCAACTTGTTAAATCATTGGTTGAATTAAAAAGAACATTGAGGTGAAAGTCTGCTTATTCCATCATTATAAATAAGAATTTGTTCTAAATTGACTTGCCTAGTTAAATAAAATAAAATATTCTGCATATTAGACTGGGCGTTTAGCTCATACCTCTTACCTCCAGTGGGAACATCAGTTATTGTCCAGTAGATGAAAGATAATTTATCTTAACCCTTGGCATGATCTTTTCTCCTTGAGTACTTGGGGCTAATACCATTATACACGACAACTTGATTACAGACGACAACTTGATTACAGACGATGGTCCTCTTCTGTTTCAGTTGAGTGTAGGTGTCAGTCTTCTCTTTACCAGCAGATGGCGCTATAGTAACACCATTTCCAGATCTGGTTTACAGTAGTCTGGCCACCAGCCCTGTACCTTTACAATGTGAACAGGCTTTCAAGTTGCAGACCACCTTTAAATTTGTTGTTAGTGCTGGGCTGTATAGATTCCCATCATATTGCTCATCAAATCCTTCCAGATGAAGGAAGGAAAGGAGACAAGAGAAGGTGTTCTTAGGAGGGAAAGGAGACAAGAAAAGGAAAGGTGACAAGAGGAGGTGTTTGAGGAAGGAAAGGAGACGAGAAAGAGGCAGGGTTCATATTCTGACACATGGAATTTCATGACGTCTCCATGACTTCACAACCAACAATTGGCGGCGTCTCTATGTATGTATAAAAAAGTCAGTCTCTGATCCCATATACAATCTCCTGTCGTCAGCGTAATGTGGTAACACTGGGAGGCTGCTCTCTGATCCCATGTACCATGTCCTGTTGTTAAGCAAGGCACTTAACCCCCCCACAAAGTAAACTCAGCAAAAAAAGAAACGTCCCTTTTTCAGGACCCTGTCTTTCAAKGATAATTAGTAAAAATCCAAATAACTTCACAGATCTTCATTGTAAAGGGTTTAAACACTGTTTCCCATGCTTGTTTAATGAACATGCACCTGTGGAACGGTTGTTAGACACTAACAGCTTACAGACAGTAGGCAATTAAGGTCACAGTTAAGAAAACTTAGGACACTAAAGAGGCCTTTCTACTGACTCTGAAAAAAACCAGAAGAAAGATGCCCAGGGTCCCTTCTCATCTGCGTGAACGTGCCTCATGCTGCAAGGAGGCATGAGGACTCAGATTTGGCCAGGGCAATAAATTGCAACGTCCGTACTGTGAGACGCCTAAGACCACACCACAAGGAGACATGACGGACAGCTTATCATCCTCGCAATGGCAGACCACGTGAAACAACACCTGCACAGGATCGGTACATCCGAACATTACACCTGCGGACAGGTACAGGATGGCAACAACAACTGCCTGAGTTACACCAGGAACGCCACAATCCCTCCATCAGTGCTCAGACTGTCCGCAATAGGCTGAGAGAGGCTGGACTGAGGCTTGTAGGCCTGTTCTAAGGCAGGTCCTCACCCGACATCACTGGCAACAACGTCGCCTATGGGCACAAACCCACCGTCGCTGGACCAGACAGGACTGGCAAAAAGGGCTTGAGGAGGAGATGCACTGCAGTACTTAATGCAGCTGGTGGCCACACCAGATACTGACTGTTACTTTTGATTTTGACCCCCCCTTTGTTCAGGACACATTATTCCATTTCTGTTAGTCACATGTCTCAGTTGTTGAATCTTGTTATGTTTAATACAAATATTTACAAGCGTTAAAATAAACGCAGTTGACAGTGAGAGGACGTTTCTTTTTTTGCTGAGTTTATAATACGTATTAGGTAACTGTATAAAACATGTGTCAACCCTTAGGACAGGAGACCACCGGGAGTGCAGGCTTTTGATCAAGCCCTGCTCAAACACGTCAGAGCCAGTTTATCAAGGTCCGATGGAGAATCTTATTTCTAATGGTTTGTTAGAGGGGACTGGAATAAAGCCTGCACTCTCCTCTCAGTAGCTATCCTGGGATGGTTGACCTCCCTTGATTAAAACATTGCAACATTACAACCAAATAAATGTTATGCCTTTTGAAATAATTTGTAATTCAAAAGATCAAATGGCTATGGTAGCTACAAATATTTTATTCAGCTGTTTAGTCATATTTATCTTAGAAGTGTTAACTTTGCAGGCTGACTAGCATCTATTGAGTTGTAATTTCCATACATTGGATGCCCAAATCAACAGGAAGTATTGCAGCCACATAATCTAAAAAAAGGCTACATAGAATATTTTTTCCAAAAATAATGTTCACTATTCACAAATAATTACTTTGATTCACATGATCCAATTCACCACGATTGATCCGAATCCCAACTAATACAAAAGCAAAGTGAATCATTTATTTAGCCAAACTGGAATCGTTTAAATGAATCATGAATTGTTCAAAAAAGTTCAAATCAACTTTGTATGAATAGCGAGTATCGGTGGAAAGTTTTTTGGGAGATAACGAAAACATTCATACATGCTAATAATAGCTAAACAGTTAACTAGAGGATAGAGGACATGTTTTGAATTGGCTACCTAGTTAATTTGTTCTATCATATTTTATAGGCTAGGCCTACCTGCTGCTGTAAGGTCCCGACTGTCTCGCTCTTCTTGAGCAACTGCCCACTAGTCTAGCACTATGCAGATGATGCTCGCAAACACCGACGCGCTAGTGTCATTCCGATCCTGGCTGATATGTAGATTTTTATTTGATTGATAAATGTAAAACGGTGCCTAAAAAAATTACATTAACAGAATTTTTTTTCATGAATTTCCATGACATTTCGAAAATGTTTTGAGAATTGATCATTTTCCAAAACTTTTCCAGGCCTGGAAACCCAATTTTAAAATTACACAACTTTTATTAGACTCCTGAGTGGCGCAGTGGTCTAAGGCACTGCATCTCAGTGCTAGAGGCGTCACTACAGACCCTGGTTCGATTCCATGCTGTATCACAACCGGACGTCATTGGGAGTCCCACAAGCCGGTGCACAATTGGCCCAGCATCATCCGGGTTAGGGTTTGCCCGGGGTAGGCCATCATTGTAAATAAGAATTTGTTCTTAACGTACTTGCCTAGTTAACTTCTCTAGGATAGGGGGCAGCATTTTCACGTTTGGATGAAAAGCATACCCAAATTCAACTGCCAGCTACGCATCCCCAGAAGATAAGATATGCATATTATTAGTAGATTTGGATAGAAAACACTCAAGTTTCTAAAACTGTTTGAATCATGTCTGTGAGTATAACAGAATTTATTTAGCAGGCGAGACCCCGAGGACAAACCATTCAGATTTTTATTTAATTTTTTAGGTCACTCTTTTCAATGGATTTTCATTGGGAATCCAGATTTCTAATTGACCTTCTTGCAGTTCCTACCGCTTCCACTGGATGTCAACAGTCTTTAGAAATTGGTTGAGGGTTTTTCCTTTGTGTAATGAAGAAGTAGCCCTGTTCAGAACGAGAGTCGAGTGAAGTGTACTTTTTGTTTGAGGCACGTAACCAGAAAGCATGCTACAGTTTGTTTTAATCCTGTATTGAACACAGATCATCCCGTCTTCAATTTTATCGATTATTTACGTAAAAAAATACCTAAAGTTGTATTACAAAAGTAGTTTGAAATGTTTTGGCAAAGTTTACAGGTAACCTTTGAGATATT
>NW_019947969.1:33943-46006 GCF_002910315.2 Salvelinus sp. IW2-2015
GATCTCTTCAGCTTCTACATCAGACACATGAAAGACTTTCCAGACCTCTAGTGAACAGCTCTCTTCATGTTTATAATGCTTTTATAATGAGCTGCCAAGGTGACCACTCAGTCTGGCAGCTCCTTTTCATCAAAAGGGACTTAAAGAAAACCCATTGTGTGTGTTAGTGTGTGAGAGAGACCCACCTCCCTGTTCTCTGTAGCTCTGGTCCTGCTTGGTGCTGGTCTTCCTTGAAGGACTCATTATGGGCAGAGCCGTTGGGCAATGAGGGCATCTTCCTCTTGTCCTGTGTAGAGAGAAAAGCCCCCCACAGGCCAGGTAACTGCACAGCCCTCAACATTCTAACCATCCGTACTGTACACACACYGTGTCCACAGCGGTTCTCTTACAATATTACCCGTCAGCATGTCTCACACGTTCAATAGCAGCCAACTGATATCGTCCAGATCCCTCACCTGAGACGGGACACTCTTGGGGGGCTCGATTCGTATCGTAGGGTCCCACTCTCCTGGGGGTAGGACGGTCACCTGGTCAAGAAACTCATCTATCCCCGACAGCAGATCGTTCCGGTCTTTGGCCTTGTACGCTACATCATGGAAGACCTGGCACAGGACGACAACAGCAGTCTCTCAAACGACATGTCGCTGCTTCTGACGCCCCAGCATGGGACCAATTGGTGATTGGCCAAGGTTGAAATTGGACCAATCCAGAGCTGTGTTGTAGTGCTCCTCACCTCGTCTGTCATCAGCGTGGCGATGGAGCGGCCGATCTCGTGGTACTGAGGACCCTTCCCAAACGGACCCAGCAGCAGGAACAGGAACCTGACCAATAGGAGAGCAGAATAGAATCAGAGTCCATCCAAGCACACACCACCGCACACCCCCCTCAACACACAATATATTTTTCCAAAATTGTCGTCTATTGCCATAACTCCTTCACAGTCAAAATATCTAAATGACTGTCATACGATTCAGATAAGTGTATGTACACACTGTTACCTGGTGGGTACGGGCACCTCAGTGAGACCAGTGAGCAGCACGGCGGGGGACAGCCTGATGAAGGCTATGATTGGTCGCTCCAGGAATTCCACCTCTCCCACCAGCACGTTGGACGCCTCCGCCCCCGGAGGGATCTTCTTCATGAAGTTCATGTCCACCTGGGAGGTTGAAGGTCACAGGGTTAAACAGGAAGAATACCTGCTTGGATGTTCCTGAAGTTGAATTGTATTGGCCATGCAGGGTTCATACACATTTAGACAGATTGAATTTCAGGACTTTAAACTAAATTCCCATGACCAACAATTGGTGGTGTTTAAATAGAAGTATATATTTTTGGGCAGAAATGTGGTATCAACACTTGGAGGCTGCACTCGGATCCCATGTAGTCTACCATCTCCTGTCGTTGTGCAAGGCACTTAACCCACAAGGTAGAATCCCTGTTAGGCAACTGTATAAACACATGTGGTCAACCCTCAGTCTGGAGAGCTGATGGGTGTGCAGGCTTTTGATACAGCCCTGTTCAAACACGTTGCAGTCAGTTTATCAAGGTCCAGTTGAGCAACTCATTTCTAAAATATATGTTTTGTTAGAGGACTAAAATAAATACATGTAATACATGAACATTTTAACATCTTGGCCATGTTCTGTTATAATCTCCACCCGGCACAGCCAGAAGAGGACTGGCCACCCCTCATAGCCTGGTTCCTCTCTAGGTTTTGGCCTTTCTAGGGAGTTTTTCCTAGCCACCGTGCTTCTACACCTGCATTGCTTGCTGTTTGGGGTTTTAGGCTGGGTTTTTGTACAGCACTTTGATATCAGCTGATGTAAGAAGGGCTATATAAATAMATTTTATTTGATCAAACAGGACACCTAATAAATAATAAATCACATAGAATATGTGCGTTTGCTGCTGGAACTATATCTGTGCTGCTGACAGCCGTACTGCTGCACAAAAAAAGATAATCAAAACATCAGATTCTCTGAACAACGGTCGGACCACTACAGACAGATCAACAGTCACAACACTGCAGTCACACACAGCACTGGCAGGTAACATGTCATGTACAGTCACGTCACGGTACGGTACAACAGTCTCATGGATCAGCCAGGGACAACACAACAGCACTGATTGGCCAGGGCCAGTGATTGACAGGAGAGAGAACTTACTGCAGGCCTCCTGGCACCCCCGCCCCGGGAACCACAACTACAGTGGCAAGTCTGCTGAGGGCGGGACAAACAGGGGTACAACTTAATTCAGATCACACCATAAACTCAGCTCACTCAGCTAGGGTCCAATCTGGATCCATGATGTCACCACTTTTATTATAA
Source organism: Salvelinus sp. IW2-2015 (assembly GCF_002910315.2). Taxonomy (NCBI): domain Eukaryota; kingdom Metazoa; phylum Chordata; class Actinopteri; order Salmoniformes; family Salmonidae; genus Salvelinus; species Salvelinus sp. IW2-2015. The sequence continues at coordinate 36,271 of NW_019947969.1, forward strand.
CATCATCCTCATAATACACCGTTCTCATACCCATCAGTCCCCCAAGGAGCGGAAACCAGTCCCTTTGTTCAATATCCAGCGCCACCMTGYATTATTTCAAATGAGATTGWATACTTTCCGAATGCATTGTATATTTGACCCCTTGACTTTTTCCACTTGTCACGTTCAATTCATTATTTACCTCAATCTACACASAATTCCCCATAATGACCAAGCGAAAACAGGTTTTTAGAAATGCATCTTTGAAATGTTTCTACAACTTGATTGGAGTCCACCTGTGGTAAATTCAATTGATTGGACATGATTTGGAAAGGCACACACCTGTCTATATAAGGTCCCACAGTTGGCAGTGCATGTCAGAGCAAAAACAAAGCAATGAGGTCGAAGGAATTGTCTGTAAAGCTCCGAGACAGGATTGTGTTGAGACACAGATCTGGAGAAGGGTACCAAATAATTTCTGCAGCATTGAAGGTCCACAAGAACACAGTGGGCCTCCATCATTCTTAAATGGAAGAAGTTTGGAAACAAGACTCTTCCTAGAGCTGCGCCCGGCCAAAATGAGCAATCGGGGGGAAAAGGTCCTTGGTCAGGGAGTGGACCAAGAACCCGATGTCACTCTGACAGAGCTCCAGAGTTTTCTGTGGAGATGGTTCCTTCTGGAAGGTTCTCCCATGTCTGCAGCACTCCACCAATCAGGCCTTTATTCGTAGAGTGGCCAGACAGAAGCCACTCCTCAGTAAAAGGCATGACAGTCCGCTTGGAGTTTGCCAAAAGACAACTAAAGGACTCTCAAACAAAGAGAAACAAGATTCTCTGGTCTGATGAAATCAAGATTGAACTCTTTGGCCTGAATGCCAAGTGTCACGTCTGGAAGAAACCTGGAACCATCCCCTACGGTGAAGCATGGTGGTGGCAGCATCATGCTGTGGAGATGTTTTTCAAAGGCAGGGACTGGGAGACCTAGTCGGGATCGAAGGAAAGAAATCTTTGATGAAAACCTGCTCCAAAGCGCTCGGGGCCCAAGACAATGTAGGAGTGGCTTCGGGACAAGTCTCTGAATGTCCTTGAGTGGCCCACCCAGAGCCCTGATTTGAACCCAATCGAACATCTCTGGAGAGACCTGAAAATAGAGCTTGAGAGGATCTTCTCAGCTTGAGAAGACTTGAGGCTGTAATCAATGCCAAAAGTGCTTCAACAAAGTACTGAGTAAAGGGTCTGAATACTTATGTAAAATGTGATTTCAGTTATTTTATTTCTAAAAACCTGTTTTTGCTTTGTCATTATGGGGTATTGTGTGTAGATTGAGGGATAAAAAAATATAATAATTGTAGAATAGGGTTGTAACATAACAAAATGTGGAAAAAGTCAAGGGATCTGAAATCTTATTGAATGCACTGTATAAACCCTGGATTTCTGATGCTATGTATTGGCCAATCAGAGGCTTTGAAGCCAGCGGCTGCCATATTGATATCTCTGTAGAGCCCTGCATGGGCATGAATTTTAAGCTCGAGCCCTACCGATGCTGTGACGTTCAGGTCCTACCCAGGCCCGATTGCTTCAACCAAATTAAAGCCCCGTCCCTGTCCGAAATCAAAAATAACTTCCTCCATTAGTAAATCCATTAGCTGCTCTGTCAGTCTCACCCTGCGCGCAGCTCGCTCTGCATGCACTCTGCTCATGGCGGCTCTGAGTGAGTATCCATAGCAACGGCTCTGCTAGGGCTGCTCTGCTCAATGACGAGACATGACAGAGCAGTTAGCTACTTTGTCACTAATAAAACTCAAGGAACAATATTTTCTGTGAAATAATCTCGTCTTATATTTGACGAGGTTGAAGCACTTCTGACACCATGTTATGATCGTTGTCAGATATGACTATTGCACAGCAGAGCATGAGCGAATGGCTCAGGTTCAAAATGTTTGTGATCAATTTAGTGATACACGAGCCCTGCCTGTACCCTAGTTAATGATTAAAAAAAGGCCCTACTCGGGCCTAACCCAATGTATAATGTCGGGTCCGGGTCGGGTAGCAGAGCTCTACTTGTCTGCCCTCGTGAACGTGGGTCTACACACTGCTCGGCAGTGGGAGGAGAGACGTTACCTTGCTGAAATCCACAGTGCTGTTCTCTCTGCTTCCTCCGTTGATGCGGCTCTCACTCGGTTTACTGTTCTCCAGGTTCCCAGGAGCTGACTGGGGGGATGCCAGGAGGCCTGCCCAAGGGGAGGAAGAAGAAACCAGTGGTCAATTGAACAGTAAAAATTAACTGTGTGTATGGCCGATATGAATGGGGAATTGGTACAATTTGTAGACGTACACAATTATATGTGTCTGAGAAGGAGAGCGGGGGGCTATGTATGTGTGACTCRGTGAGTTTGAGAGTTTGTTCAGACATGCAGCTGCTCTGTACATGCTGGGTGAGAAACTCCACGTATAACAACAAAGTCATATAACTAAACAGTGTGGGGGGGGGGTCAATTAGGTAGACACCCAAAGACATCCTCTGTGTTAACAGGACCAACCCTACAGAGGCTGGAGTTGGACAGAAAGGTTTCAGAGGGAGATTAGTGGTGGAATGTGCTCCAATGGGGCCCTGCCTGTCTGCATCAATCCCCTGCTTCTTACTGAACCAGTCAGCCAAGATACACCACATGGTCGAGTTAGACAGCACATTTAAAGCTGGGAAAAACAGAACACACTCACGTATTGGTATTTACACACACACACACACACACACACGTGTCATGGCCTCAGCCTCTTGCTGTAAAAACGTATTTCGATCTCTCATCTTACGGTCTTATGAACCTTGCCAATTGAAACTAGGACTTGTTATGGAACTCTGTGTAATACTGTGCAGCGTCTGTGTGCATATGGGGGTGAATCCTGAGCACACCTCACATTAAACCCTGATATAATTTATTAGCCAGTGGTAATGCGGGTAATAGTGCCTGATTACAATAACATAGGGCCAACTTAATGTAAACAGTTACCAAACTTTGTAAAAGGGTAACTCAACTCCAAATTCAGCTTTTGCCCAAACCGTTCACATTTTCAGGTGAGAAGTTGTGGGTAGTGGGGAAATTGCTCATAAATATTTGTTTTTGTGGGTGGGTAAACGTAGTAGTACCTGATCCCAACACTAAAGCATTCTCACCAGAAGTCCACTGGCACGTGCTGATAATAAAATTATGTGCATCTCGAGCAAATATGGTTCTGGACAGTCAGSTCTCAGTGGAAAGGTGGTAAGTTCCTGACATCTACTGCCACTGGCGGTGTAAATTAAAATCCCCAATGTGGTGCAAAAAATTATAATAATACATTGAAATGTAGACTAACATTTATTGCGGTATTGTGTTGGGGGAAAAAGCGAGTCATCACCTAGATAATGAAGATTAGGAGCTCAATTCAATCCAATCCACATTGCAGTATTCATGCAGTAGCTCTTGGTCAAATGAACTCAAATTAATAGTCTTGGGTACTGTATAAAAACCTACAACTACTACCAGGGTCACCCCTCTCACAGGCATGCGTTCACTTTTCAGAATTAGAAGTGTGTGGGCACAGGATGAATATTGTAAATAAAAATGTTATCTATTCATCTATCCATCCATCCATCTATATACAGTTGAAGTCAGAAGTTTACATACACCTTAGCCAAATACATTTAAACTCAGTTTTTCACAAATCCTGACATTTAATCCTATTACAAATTCCCTGTCTTAGGTCAGTTAGGAACACCATTTTATTTTAAGAATGTGAAATGTCAGAATAATAGTAGAGAGACGGATTTATTTCAGCTTTTATTTCTTTCATCACTTTCCCAGTGGGTCAGAAGTTTAATTTAAACTCAATTAGTATTTAGTAGCATTACCTTTAAAATTGTTTAACTTGGGTCAAACYTTTTGGGTATCCTTCCATAAGCTTCCCACAATAAGTTGGGTAAATTTTGGCCTATTCCTCCTGACAGAGCTGCTGTAACTGAGTCAGGTTTGTAGGCCTACTTGCTCGCACACGCTTTTTCAGTTCTGTCCACACATTTCCTATAGGATTGAGGTCATGGCTTTGTGATGGCCACTCCAATACCTTGACTTTGTTGTCCTTAAGCCATTTTGCCACAACTTTGGAAGAAAGCTTGGGGTTGTCCATTTGGAAGACCCATTTGCAACCAAGCTTTAACTTCCTGACTGATGTCTTGAGATGTTGCTCCATATAGCTACAATTTCCTCCCTCATGATGCCATCTATTTTGTGAAGTGCACCAGTCCCTCCTGCAGCAAAGCACCCCACAACATGATGCTGCCACCCTGTCTCACGGTTGGATGGTGTTCTTCGGCTTGCAAGCCTCCCCCTTTTCCCTCCAAACATAACATGGTCATTATTGCAAACAGTTCTATTTTTGTTTCTTCAGACCAGAGGACATTTCTCCAAAAAGTACAATCTTTGTCCCATGTGCTGTTGCAAACCGGAGTCTGGCTTTTTTATGGCGTTTTGAGCAATTGCTTCTTCTTGCTGAGCGGCCTTTCAGGTTATGTCGATATAGGACTCGTTTTACTGTGGATATACATAATTTTTTACCCGTTTCCTCCAGCATCTTCACAAGGTCCTTTGCTGTTGTTCTGGGATTGATTTGCACTTTTCGTACCAAAGTACATTCATCTCCAGGAGACAGAACGCGTCTCCTTCCTGAGCAGTATGATGGCTGCGTGGTCCCATGGTGTTGTATACTTGCGTACTATTGTTTGTACAGATGAACTGGTACTTCAGGCATTTGGAAATTGCTCCAAGGATGAACCAGACTTGTGGAGGTCTACAAATTTTTTTCTGAGGTCTTGGCTGATTTCTTTGATTTCCCATGATGTCAAGCAAAGAGGCACTGAGTTTGAAGGTAGGCCTTAAATACATCCACAGGTACACCTCCAATTGACTCAAAGTATGCCAATTAGCCTATCAGAAGCTTCTAAAGCCATGACATAATTTTCTGGATTTTCCAAGCTGTTTAAAGCACAGTCAACTTAGTATATGTAAACTTCTGACCCACTGGAATTGTGATACAGTGAATTATAAGTGAAATAATCTGTGTAAACAATTGTTGGAAAATTACTTGCGTCATGCACAAAGTAGATGTCCTAACCGATTGCCAAAACTATAGTTTGTAATAAGAAATGTGTGGAGTGGTTGAAAAACAAGTTAATGACTTTTAATGACAATGACTTTAATGACACATCTCTGCCCACGTGGGATTAGAACTCACAACCATTGAACTATGAGCCATTGTCATCTATTTCTTGTAACGATGGATGTAGCTACAAATAAATGCATAATCCTCATAGGCTACATGTTTTTTTCTTCGTAAAAGATGCATGAAACGGTAAGCAAAAACGTTTAATTGGTCATATGCGAAAATGTGCATCCTGCCTTTAGATTTTGTGTAACGTCAGTAGTCTAGTCAAGGAAGCGTCATGCAAAATATATATTTGCACATCCACTTACCAAGACCATTGCCAAATAAGGCGTGCGGTCACCTGTTTTATAGTAAGCCTCGAGGTGGTACCACCAAGCACATCCAGAAGGGAGTGTATTCATACCGAACCGCTCCCTTGAGATGACGTAGAGGAACCTTCTCAAGGTGTGATGCAACCGCCGGGGGGGGGGGGGATGAGATTAATAGTAAATCAAAATATAGCCTTTCGCAACCAACTGTGGAAATGAAGACCAGAATTGATAGTCTAAAACATCTGGTTTATTTTGATGAAATGTACTCTTTAATCTTATGGCATCCGTCGGATCGATATGACAACAGCCAGTTAAAGTGCAGGGCACCAATTCAAAACAGAAATCCCATAATTAAAATTCCTCAAACATACAAGTATTTCACACCATTTTAAAGATACACCTATCCTCCACAGTGTCCGATTTAAATAGGCTTTACAGCGAAAGCACCACAAACGTAGCACAGAAAAAACACAGCCATTTTTCCAGCCAAAAGAGGAGTCACAAAAATCATGAAATAGAGATATAATTAATCACTAACCTTTGATGATCTTCATCAGATGACACTCATAGGATTCATGTTACACAATACATGTATGTTTTCTTCGATAAAGTTCATATTTATATCCAAAAATCTCAGTTTACATTGGCGTGTTACATTCAGTAATGTTTTGCTTCCAAAACATCAATTTACAGAAATACTCATCATAAATGTTGATGAAATAAAAGTGTTATGCATAGAACTTTAGAAAACTTCTCTTAATGCAACCGCTGTGTCAGATTTCAAAAAAGCTTTACGAAAAAGCAAACCATGCAATAATCTGAGTACGGCGCTCAGAGCCCAAACAAGCCATAAAGATATCCGCATATTGTGAAGTCAGAAATACATTATAAATATTCACTTACCTTTGATGATCCATCTGAAGCACTCCCAGGAATCCCAGTTCCACAATAATGTTTGTTTTGTTCGATAATGTCCATCATTTATGTCCAAATAGCTCCTTTTGTTAGCGGTTTGGTAAACAAATCCAAAAAACTCACGAAGCGCGTTCACTAAGGCAGACGAAAGTCAAACATTTCCTTACAGTCCGTAGAAAATGTCAAACGAAGTATAGAATCAAATCTTTAGGATGTAACATTAAATCTTCAATAATGTTCCAACCGGAGAATTCCTTTGTCTTCAGAAATGCAATGGAACGCAAGCTAACTCTCACGTGAACGCGCATGGTCAGCTCATGGAGACCTACTCAATCCCCTTCTCATTCGGCCCCCCTTCACAGTAAAGCATCAAACAAGGTTCTAAAGACTGTTGACATCTAGTGAAGCCTTAGGAAGTGCAACATGACCAATATCCACTGTATCTTCAATAGGAATGTGTTGAAAAACACCAACCTCAGATTTCCCACTTCCTGGTTGGATTTTTTCTCAGGTTTTTGCCTGCCATACGAGTTCTGTTATACTCACAGACATCATTCAAACAGTTTTAGAAACTTCAGAGTGTTTTCTATCCAAATATACTAATAATATGCATATATTAGCAATGGGACTGAGTAGCAGGCAGTTGTACTCTGGGCACCTTATTCATCCAAGCTACTCAATACTGCCCCCAGCCATAATAAGTTAAGTGCTTCAAAGTCATCACGCACACAGACAGACAATACAATGTTAAGGACCGAGGGGTCAGATTATGTAAGGTGAAGAAGCATGGAGGAGGGTTCAAGTTTTTGTGATATTTAACCTGCTGGAGGTGGGGGCAGGGTCTGCACCCTCAGACTCTCCTTGTTCCTTGACTAGACAGGACCGGAGCTTCAGTTCCTCCACATCTGGAGCATGACCACCACACTGGGATACTCCAGCTCCTACCCTCACCAGCTGCCACCCCAATCTCTGGTCTAGGCTGGGTCAGTCAGAGGGTGGAGGACAGGCAGGGAGGGTGGAGGATCTGTATCTGGCTAGGGGAGGGTGTTCTGGGGGTGCTAAGGGGGAGGAGGGTGCTGGCACTGAGCAGGAAGCGGCTGAGGAACTGAGAACCCCTGGACTCCCTTGAGGAGGGAGGGGCGGAGGTGGATAGACTTCCTATAGAGGGGGCAAGGGTAGTTGGGAAAGGAGAGAAGACAGGATGAAAAAGGAAAGAGGAGAGAGAAAAATAAATCAAGGGTAGAAATCCTAAATGTGTGTTGGGAACGATGCTCTTCATGCTACAAAGCCCAGGCCTTGGAAGTGTCTTGTTAGTGGAAGTCAAAGACAAAGAGCAGGGCATATTCAGTACATCCCAAAATGTCACATGGAACATTTGCACAACATACATGGAGCCACAGTAACCAGGAGAGATTAAGTCAAGATCAATTAACATCTGTCATAATGCCAACTGCCCACAAACAGCAGCGAACATGTTCAGAACACACACCAAAACACTGTTTAGCAACCTTTTGCAACAATGTTACAAAAACGCAAATAAATAAATAAGGTTATATCACACTTTAATAAGGATATACTATAGGTCACTCAAACGGACCAATCACAAGCAAGGGGAAGCTGACCAATAATCTTCAACTGTATTTAATTGCTACATGATGGCATGTGCACAGACTTACTTTTTGAAGTTATAAAATTAAATATTAGCCTATTACAACAGTTCAAAACACAAAAACCTATTCACAAAACCCATCTATTCCAGGAGAAAACACCAATTCTAGCACACAAAACAAACTCAAGACTTATCACGCAGTTGTTCAAGAAACAGTCATGTGGGAAATCACATGCCAGTAAAAGGCCCCATTGCACCAATCAGATCTTTGCCCATCGTCTTGTCATCCAGTACCTCAGCCAAATGACACCTCTTTAAAAGACCCCAACCCACTTCATAAAAAACATGTGCATAGTACATACAGTGGCAAAAAAGATTGTCAGCCACCAATGTGCAAGTTCTTCTCCCTTAAAAAGAGGAGAGGCCTGTGGAATGTTTCATCATAGGTACACTTCAACTATGACAGACAAATGAGAAAAAAAATCCAGAGGATCCACATTGTAGGATTTATTAGAATTTATTTGCAAAATTTATAGTGGAAAATAAGTATTTGCGTTCACCTACAAACAAGCAAGATTTCTGGCTCGCACCAGACCTGTAAACTTCTTCTTTAAGAGGCTTCCTCTCTGTCCTCCAACTCGTTAGATAAAGAACCTTTTATTTAATGCACTTTGGTTTAAAACCCCTTGTTTATCAGTATAAAGAAGACACCTGTCCACAACCTCAAACAGTCACACTCCAAACTCCACTATGGCCCAAGAACCAAAGACTGCTCAAAGGACACCAAAACAAAATGGGTAAGACCTGCACCGGCTGGGAAGACTGAATCTGCCAATAGTAGCAGCTTGCGTTTGAAGAAAAATCAACGTGTGGGAGCAATTTATAGGGAAATGGAAGACATACAAGACCACTGATAATCTCCCTCGGATTTAGGGCTCCACGCAAGATCTCACCCGCGTGGGGTCAAAATATCACAAGAACGGTGAGCAAAAATCCGAACCACCGGGGACCTTAGTGAATGACCTGCAGAGAAGCTGGACCAAAGTAACAAAGCCTAACCATCAGTAACACACTACGCCGCAGGACTCAAATCTGCAGTGCCAGACGTGTCCCCTGCTTTAAGCCAGTACATGTCCAGGCCCGTCTGAAGGTTGCTAGAGAGCATTTGGATGATCCCCAAGAAGAAGAATTGGAGAATGTCATATGGTCAGATGAAAACCAAAATAAACTTTTTTGGTAAAAACTCACCCTCTCGTGTGTTGGAGGACAAAGAATGAAGCTTGAGTGATCCAAGAAACACATCACTACTGTGAAGCATGGGGGTGGAAACATCATGGCTTTGGGGCTGTTTTGTCTGCAAGGGACCAGGACGACTGTCCGTGTAAAGGAAAGATGTAATGGGGCCATGTATCGTGAGATTTTGAGTGAAAACCTCCCTTCCATCAGCAAGCATTGAAGATGAAACTTGGCGGGTCTTTCAGCATTGACAATGATCCCAAACACACCACCCGGGCAACGAAGGAGTGGCTTCTTAAGAAAGCATTCAAGGTCCTGAGTGGCCTAAGCCAGTCTCCAGATCTCAACCCCCATAAAAATCTTTGGAGGGAGTTGAAAGTCCGTGATTGCCCCAGCAAACAGCCCAAACATCACTGCTCTAGAGGAGATCTGCATGGAGGAATGGGCCAAATACCAGCAACAGTGTGTGAAAAACCATTCTTCTTTT
>NW_019947969.1:46340-64949 GCF_002910315.2 Salvelinus sp. IW2-2015
ATGTATGTATATACATTTACCCAAAAAATATATGGGGATTGGAAATTATGCAGACAATTACATTGATGGAAGCAACAATCTATCTGCAATATTAAAGCTGATCCACCCCTTAAAAAAACTAAACAGAAATACACTACGGAAAAAGAAGGAACAGCACGTCAGAAATCAGCTCAATGTAAATTAATAATCCATAGACTAACCACTTCTGGGAAAATTGGAAAACACTAAACAACTACAAAGATTTATCTGTCCAAAATGGAGATGTATGGGTAAACCACTTCTCCAATCTTGTTGGCTCTATAACAAAKCACAAATAGCAAAAACATGTACATGATCAAATACAAAATCTTAGAATAAACTATTAAAGACCAGAACCCACTGGATTCTCCAATTACCTTGAATCAACAACAGGACAAAATTAAAACCCTCCAACCCAAAAAGGCATGTGGTGTTGATGGTATCCGCAATGTAATGATAAAATATACAAACAACACATTCCAATTGGCTATACTAAAACTCTTTAACAGCAGCATTCGGGCATCTTCCCGAATATTTGGAACCAAGAACTGATCACCCCAATCCACCATAGTGGAAACAAATTAGGACCCCAATATCTACCGTGGGATATGCGTCGACAGCAACCTTGGGRAAATCCTCTGCATTATCATTAACAGCAGAATCATACATTTCCTCAGTGAAAACAATGTACTGAGCAAATATCAGATTGGCTTTTTACCAAATTATCATACAACAGACCACGTATTCACCCTGCACATCMTAATTGACAAACAAACAAACCAAAACAAAGGCAAAGTATTCTCATGCTTTGTTGATTTCAAAAAAGCATTTGACTCAATTTGCATACGGGTCTGCCATACCAAAATTTGTGGAAAGTGATGTTGAGGGGGAAAAACAGAAACGCATTATAAAATTGCCATGTTTACACAAACAACAAGTGTGCCAAAGTTTAAAATTGGCAAAAAACACACATTTCTTCCCACCAGGGGGGCGTGGGGGTGAGGACAGGGATGCGGCTTAAAGCCCAGCCTCTTCAAAATTATATATCAACGAATTGCGAGGCCAACCTAGAACAGTCTGCAGTGCCCGTCCTCCACCTTACTAGAATCTGAAGGTCAAAGTCTACTGTTTGCCGATGAATGCTGTCTTCTGTCACCAACCAAGCAAGGCCTACAGCAGCACCTAGATCTGTCTGCACAGATTCTGCGCAGACCTGGGGCCCTGACAGTAAATCTCAGTAAGACCAAAAAGATAGAGGGGGTTCCAAATAAAAGTGTCCAGTCCACCAGGACCACAAATACCAAATGTCCATCTAGGACAGCCTTGCCTAAACACATCCAGCGCCACAGGTAACTCCCACAAAAGCTGTGAATGATCTGAGAGACAAGATAAGAAGGGCATTCATATGCCATCAAAAGGAACATAAAATTTGGCATACCCATTAGGATCTGCAAAAATACCTTGAATCCGTTAATGAGAACCTGTTGCCTTTATGGTTGTGAGTCTGGTCCACTCACTAACCAAAGAATTCACAAAATGGAAGAAACACCCAAATTGAAATCTGCATGCCCAGAAAATCTGGAAAAATATCCTCCGCTGTACAATGTAAAACACCAATAATGCATTGCCAGAGCTGAATTAGGCTGATACCTGCTAATTGTTGAAAATCCAGAAAAGACCGTTGAATTCTACAACCACCTAAAAGGAAGCCGATTCCCAAACCTTTCACTTAACAACCATCATCCTACAGAGAAGATGAACCTGGAGAAGAGTCACCTAAGCAAGCTTCCGAAGAGCCGTTCACAAAACACAAACAGACCCCAACCCAGAGGCCCCAGGACAGCAACACAATTAGACCGACCAAATGCATGAGAAAATAAAAAATAATTAATCCAAATGTGCAATAATGAACAAAAAAGACAGCGCCAAACTAGAATGCTATTTTGCCCTAAAACGATTACACAGTGGCCAGAAAAACCTGACCACTGTGACTGACACAAATTAAGGAAAGCTTGATATGTTACGACTTCAGTTGAGCATAGCCTTGCTATGGAAAGGCTGCCCAAGGCAGACCTGGCTCTCAAGAAGCGACAGCTATGTGCTCCTGTCCACAAAATGAGGTGAAAAAACTGAGCTGGCACTTCCTAAACCTTCCTGCCAAATTGTATGATGATATTAGAACAACATATTTTTCCCTCAGATACGCAGATCCACAAAAATTAAAAAGACAAACCAGATTTTGATAAAACTCCCATATCTAATGGGTAAATACCACAGTGGCCATCACAGCCAGGAAAAGGATTTTCGTACCTGTTACCACAAGAATAAGGCCAATCAGTGGAAGAACAATACCATTGTAAATACACACCCCATATTTATGTGTATTCATTGTCCCCTTTTGTTACTTTAACCCTTTGCACATCGTTACAACCACTATATTACACATAATATAACATTTGTAATGTCTTTTATCATGTTTGAACTCTGGTCGAGTGTAATGTTTACTGTGCATTTTTTTTATTGTGTATTTCCACTTTTGTACGTTATCTACTTCACTTGCTTTGGCATGTTAACATATAGTTCCCAATTTGCCAATAAACCCCCTTGAATTGGAATCGAGAAGAGTGCAGAGGGAGGGGTTGTTCCAGACTGTTTTCAGTTGTGGGACCACCAGATGGACAGGAAAGAAAAACAGTTATTTGAGCTGAACATAAGATTGTCATGGAATGGAGGAGCAGATGCAGGTGTCACGTCCACTCCTGCTTCTCCCTCCCCGGTGCTTGGACGTCGCCGGACCTACTACCCACCCGGTCCTGGCACCCATTTCTTACCACACCTGGCAACCGTTCATTACCGCCACCTGTGCCTCATTAGGCCCACACCTGGACTTCATCACCTCCCGGACTTACTTCCCCGTTTTATATAGCACTCCGTTGTTATCGCCCCACCATGATACTATTGTTAACGGTCCCATGTTTAACCTCTAATTCCTCCCAAACCCGGATCCGGGAGCACCCCCATCCAGTAAACAAAGCTGACTAGCATAGCCTAGCATAAGCGTCCAAGTAAAATACTAGCATCTAAATAATCATTAAATCACAAGTCCAAGACACCAGATGAAAGAATACAACATTCTTGTGAAATCCAGCCGATCAGTTCGATTTTAGAAATGTTTACAGGAAGACACAATTATGAAATCTATTAGCTAACCACGTTAGCAAAATACACCACTTTTTTTACCTCCACCATTTTTTACCTCCCATTCAGTAGCCAATCACTAATGACCAAATAAACGATAAAATAGCCCTAACCAAGGAAACAACTTCATCAGATGACAGTCTAGATTAACATATTTATTGCTTCATAGGCATTAGTTTTGTTCGAAAAAATGTGCATATTTCAGGTATAAATCACTCTTCTCATTGAGCTGAATCTTAGAAGATGAGTTGCGGTGGTCGATGCAGGCAGAATAATTACCAGGAGACCTTCAACATCATATATATCTCAATTTATCTATCTCATATTATTATTCTTATTTCTGAAAAATACACAGCGTACAGCAAATGAAAGCCCAACATCTTGTGAATTCCAAGCCAATATGTCAGATTGTTGTGTTAGAAGGGTGTGTTACAGGTCGAATAACGGACAATGATAGCATTATATTTAGTGCGTTTACTCGATGCAGATGAGGCCAGAGTGTATACAGCAATGTCCTGGCATGTGCGGAGCCGCAGGAGTGTTATGGGGGGCGGATCGTAGAACACAGCCAAAAGATTGAAGTATAATTGGACAACCTGATAAACCTTCATTCTACTACCAGTCCCTTACATCATATTACACAATGCGTAGCGATGGAGGTGGGTTTCAAGGGAGAATTGTGTGGGCGTGAGGTGTGTAGCATCTACGAAATCGTGGTGTTATGACCAATGTGTCGAGCGGGTGGTTGCGGTGGGAGGTTCATGCATTCTGCCGGCGGCTCGATTTTTTTTTTCGAGATGGCACCTAATCTAATCGATAAATAGATTTCGTAAGACTTGGACTAAAAAATACAGGTGGGGACAGCTAAAGTAAGAGAGTGCGAGTGTTAGTTATATATATCTATCTTCTTCGGTGTTAGATTAAATGGGATTAACGGTAGCTAGAACATACAGTGGTGCGTTAAAAAGCTTAGCCAGACCCCAGGCCCAATAATGGCGGACAAATCCTTTTACATTTTCCACAGTTAGAAACGGGTGAATAACATCGATAAATTAGCTTGCCTTACTTTTTGGACGAGCTTCCATCAGATTCTTGGCAAATTGTCCTTTGTTCTCTATATAAGAATCGCTTGCTCGTTTGGTGAGAATACTGTCGCCTCAAGCTTGGAGAGGGTGACATCTTCTACTATCTCTTTGGCGCATTCTCCATGCCCAAATGTTCAAAACGCAATACAAGGAAATTCCGAAAAATCGTCTTACTTATTTTATCCCATAAAAACTGGATATGAACTTCGGTTTAAAATAACTTCGTTATGATATTTCAACAGGCTATAGCGAAGTAAAGTACAGACGATATGAGTCTGGAGTGGCCGGATAACTGAGCTGTGTGGCGTGAAGTATGGCCATTCTCGAGGTCTGGTGGGCTCTCTCTGTCTCATATATCTCGATATATCTCTTTGCCTCCTGGCCTGTTCCCCTTGGGGCGTTTTGAGGTGAAGGTCTGAGTCTTCTCGTGAGAAACGTGCCATTCCAATTCTCAGTTGTGTGTACTGACATCCAGGGGAGAGGCGGGTTCTCTCTATTTCGACCCCATTTATATCTTTAAACAGAGCTTTAAAACTAATCTGAGAACAGAGCCTCCGTTCTCTCTCTTCTGCTTCCTCTCTCTATTTTCGCTCGCAGAATGAGTTCTGTTTCACCCCACAGACATAGGAGGTGTTTTCTAAACGCGTTTTGAATGAAGATCTGAGAGATTTTTTCTATCTCGAATAGTAATAATCATATGTATATGGTACGAGCAAAGGGACTTCTCTATGCAGTTTAATGGGAACGCATAATGTCGATAAACAGCAACCCCTAGTAGTGGCAAGAGGTTTTAATAGCTTTTTTTTTATTTCATGTTCTTCGTCATTAAACTCAAACTGCACTTGCTGGACCTCCTGGCATCGTTAACATACAGTCAGGTGACCCCAACCCGTTTGTGGGAGTTAGACGAAATAACAGATGTTCCCCAGTGGCAGCTCCAGTTCATATTGTCGATAAATTTACGTATAGGGTAATTTTATTATAATTTTTTGGGTAATTTCCCATTACCCGATTTGTAAAGTTTCAATCACTTAATAATTAATAAACAAACTTTCATATTGTGTTTGAATGCATTTCTAACCTTATGCCTTTTTTCTTTTTTGACCTAAAACAAAGGCGCATGTGCGTGTGAGTGTGTCCAAGTTGTTGGACAAAAAATGTAAAAAAAATGAGATATTATATATATACAGTGGGAGAACAAAATATTGATTGGACACTTGCGCGTAGATTGGCAGTTTTGTTGCGGCGTACTTACCAAAAACATGAGAGGCTGTATTTTTATCAATAGGTACACTCAACTGTGAGACGACGAATCTAAATATATCTCATAATCTCCGTATATAATCACATTGTATGATTTAAGTTATTAATTTGTCGAGTGGTTGTATTGCACTGACTTAAGTTTTATTTGATCACCTACCAACCAGTAAGGAGTCTGCTTCATGCGTTGAGCCTGTGTTATTCGTGTGGCTTTTAAGAAGGCGCCGCGTGCGCGTGTGTCTCCACTCATATCTATTTAACTTGCACCTGTCTTTGAAAGATCGTCTTAGCCTGTGAATAAAGGAAGACCACCTTGTCCAGCAGCACTTCCAATCAAACAGACTCCAACGCTGCTCAGGCCAGGATGGCAATGAGCAGAAGCTTTAGAGGAGCTAGCGGAGGTTTTATTGTAGACCTGCAAAGGCTGGCAGGGCTACGGACAATAGGCAAGCAGCTTGAGAATGTCACACAAACTGTTGTCGCGAGGATTATGTAGAAAATGAAGATATTCCAGAGACCTCAATCACCCACGGTCTGGGGCTAACCATGCTATATATCTCTCTCTCTTATTGGGGGCATCAATGATAATGAGGAAGGTGAGATTAGCCAGAACTACACGGCAGGACCTGGGTCAATGACCTGAAGAGAGCTGGGGGACCACCAGTCTCAAAGAAAAACCATTTAGTAACACACTACGCCGTCAGGATTTAAATTCCTCAGCGCACGCAAGGCCCCCTGCTCAAGCCAGCGCATGTGCCAGGGCCCGTCTGAGCTTTGCCATATGACCATCTGGGATGAAATCCAAGGAGGAATGGAGAAGTCATGTGGTCTGATGAGACAAAAATAGAGCTTTTTTTGGTCTAAACTCGCACTTGCCTTGTGGGAGGAAGAAGGAGGATGAGACAACCGCCAAGAACACCATCCCAACCGTGAAAGCATGGAGGTGGGAAACCATCATTCTTTGGGGAGCTTTCCCTGCAAAGGGACAGACGCTGCACCCGTATTGAGGGGAGGGATGGTTGGGCCATGTAAAACGCGAGATCTTGGCCAACAAACTTCCTTCCTCAGTAAGAGCATTGAAGATGGGTCGTGGGCTGGGTCTTCCACATGACAACGTTGTCATTTGCCTGTATTTTTTTTAAATGACTCTTATATAGCTTTCATTTGACACCCAATTTGACATGCTCGCGACAGTATGAACTTCACGTTGTGCTCATGGGTCCTTTAGATGGAAATGCCCTGGGCAAATTGAGTGTGAAAAACAATCAACTATGCACCATTTTAACATTGTGCGTTCTTGGCCCATGTTCCTTGTATAACTCAATGTACTTCTCTGTTAAATAAATAAATACAAATATATAGTAGTAGTCTTAAGGTAATAACAAAAACTATGTGGGGCATATTGGTTACTAAACCTGAGAATTCTATTATTATTGTATCAAATCCGGCAGTTTATGGAGATATGGATTTTGTCCCAGATCGCCCACACTAACCACCAAGCAGAGGTCTGGAAAAAGGACGGATACTTGGTGAGTTCACGCCTCCGTTAATTTTTAGCAGATGGTGCCAGTTGTGTTAACGATTGGGAGGGGTGTGCCATGTGTCACAACATTTATGGGGTGTGTGTGTGTGTGGGGGGGGTTTAAGCAGGGTCCGGCTAGGCGCCAGCCGAAGTGAAGCATGCTGATCGAGTTATGTGCGTGTCGTGCATATACCTGTACACGTGCATTCTGAAAGTATTCGAGTCCCCTTGACTTTTTCCACTTTTGTTACATACAGCCTTATTCTAAAATGATTAAAAGTTTTTCCCCCTTCAGTCTTACACAACAATACCTATATTGCCAAAAAGTGTTTTTTAAGAAATGTTTGCAACAATAGTTGAAAAAAATATAATGCACATTTACATAAGTATCAGACACCTTTACCCAGGTGAATCACCTTGGCAGTGATTACAGCCTCGAGTCTTCTTGTATGATGCTACAACCTTGGCACACATTGTACCTTTGGGGATTTCTCCCAATTCTTCTCTATAAGATCCTCTCAGGCACCTTCAGGTTGGATGGGAGCGTTGCTGCACAGCATGTTCAGCTCTTACCAGAGATGTTCGATCGGGTTCAAGTCCGGGCTCTGGCTTGAGCTACATGAGACTTGCCAAAAACACTTCCTGCGCGTCCTGGCTGTGTGCTTTAGGGTCGGTGTCCTGTTGGCAAGGGTGAATTGCTCTGCGAAGCAGTTTTCTGAACATTGTCTTTCGTACTTTTCCCATTGATCACTGACCATCTCCCCAGTCCCTGCCTCTGAAAACATCCCCACAGCATGATCGCCGCCACCACCATGCTCATCCGTAGGAATGTCCAGTTCCTCCAGACGTGACGCGTTCTGTCCATTCAGCCAAAGAGCTTCAGATCTGGTCTGCATCAAACCAGAGACTCTTGTTTCCATGGGTCTGCCTTTAGGTGCCTTTATGGCAACTCCAAAGCGGGCGTTCCATGTGCCTCAGTTACACATTGGTTTTTGCGTCACCTCCCTGACCAGGCGCCCTTCGCCCCCGACTATGCTCAAGTTTGGCTGAAAGCCGCTCTAGGAACGAGTATTGGTGGTTCCAATCTCTTCCATTAAGACGATGGAGGTCACCGGTCTGTCTGGAGACCTTAATGCTGCAAACAATCTTTTGTACCCTTCCCACCAGATCTGTGGCTCGACACAATCTGTCTCAAGCTCTACAACAATTCCTTCGACCATTACCACAGTGGACTCCATTCAAGTTGTAGAATACATCTCAGTGATGATCAGTGGAAACAAAACACCTGAGCTCAATTTGAATCTCATAGGCAAGGGTCTGAATACTTATGTTAAATAAGTATTACTGTTTTCTACATTTTTCTTTTAATAAATGTGCAAACATTTCTAAAAAAAACCTGTTTTCCATTCCATTATTGGGGATTTGTGTTGTCGATTGATGTAAGAAAATCAATTTCTAGATAAGGCTGTAAACATACAGAGTTTGAGAAAGTCAAGGGGTCTTGAAATTACTTTCTGATGCAGGTATGCACCTGTACCCTTTGAGGCCCCTGTGACTTTTCCAATTACACATCTGCCCTTTAAATTGTGTTGTAATGATGAGAGCTCCATGAAAAAGCTGATAATCAATCCTAATGCACAGCATGCAAAACACATGAAATGTGTCTTATGGATACAATGTACCGTATATGAAGGAACTCTCACAGAATTTTCTGTGTGGGATTTAGATTCTTCCTCGAGTTGAATATCATTAGATTATGCTTGGATTTTATAGACAGGTTGGCTGACAACGTCACTAAAATGATGTGTGCACTTCGATGTTTATTTTACCTTTATTTAACCAGGTAGGCAAGTTGAGAACAAGTTCTCATTTACAACTGCGACCTGGCCAAGATAAGGCAAAGCAGTTCGACACATATAACAACACAGAGTTACACATGGAGTAAACAAACATACAGTCAATAATACAGTAGAAAAACAAGTCTATATACAATGTGAACAAATTAGGTGAGATAAGGGAAGTAGGGCAATAAATAGGAGCTGGTGGCAAAGTAAATACAACATAGCAATTAAAAAACACTGGAAAGGTAGATTTGCAGTAGATTAATGTGCAAAGAAGAAATACTGGGGTGCAAAGGAGCAAGATAAATAAATCAATAAAATAAAAGATGTGACAAGAAGGCATGGGTTGTTATGATACTGAATGGTCAGACAGCTAGCAACAATGACAAGAGGCTGCCTRGTGGGGAATCGTAGGTGGCTCATTTCAGCTCRTTGTACTGCATCTTGTTACTGATACAATGTCTTGTTTTGACTGATGTCATGTCTATGCTAATATGGCTCAAATTCGCAAGCTGGCTTACCAACAAGTGTAACAATATATTTGAGAGACAACAAGTGCTCATTGTGCAAATGTATATAGGTTTTCAATAAACATTGAGACAAAATAGTCGACATGTTCTCAATCTAAGCAAACCCTGTCTGTTTTGCCCCATAGTTGYGCACGCATSGGTTTWGTTGCCAAACATTCAACCTGTCTATACAGTGTCGCATACAGGTAGCTGCCAAAATAATGGAAACACTTGAGTAAATGAGGGATACAAAGTGTATTGAAAGCAGGTGATTCCACACAGGTGTGGTTAATTAATTAATTAAGCAATTCATATCCCATCATGCTTAGGGTCATGTATAAAAATTCTGGGCAGGCGATTATTTTATTATGCCCCCATAGGATGGCAATGCCCCCATCCACAGGGCTTGAGTCGTCACTGAATAATTTGATTAGCATGAAAATGATGTAAAMCATATGCCATGGMCGTCTGYCAGCAGATCTTAACCCAATTGAACACTTATGGGAGACTCTAGAGCAGCGCCTGAGACTGCGTTTTCCACCACCATCAACAAAACACCAAATGATGGAWTTTCTTGTGAAAGAATAGTGTCGCATTCCTCCAATAGAGTTCCTAGACACTTGTAGAATCTACGCTAAGGTGCACTGAAGCCGTTCTGGCTTGTTGTGGCCAAACGCCCTATTAAGACACTTTATGTTGATGTTTCCTTCATTTTGGCAGTTACCTGTATGTGTGTGTTCTCCATCTGACAGACAAGCGAGGGAGCTAGGGTTAAGGTGACCAGGGGTCATAAATCAGTGATGGCTATGGCAGAGAGAGAGGGGATACACAACAGACAAACCCGCACACTCAAATCTGTGTGTGTGCAGTCAGAGACTGAAAGTAAATCTGCCCACTCTGGGAACCTTAGAGAGAGATGAGAAAGTCCATTTGTCTCATGTCTGTCAGTAAGAAGAGTGATGACTTCCCTCTGATCATCAGAGGACCCATGGAGACCGCAGACTGACTAAGACATCATTAAAAACACTGAGGTCCATCAAAACACCCCCCCCCCACCCCAACAAAAAATGATATCCTTGATCCTTAAATGAACAACTTCTCAGACCCACAACCATAGCTCAACTTGAAATCTACAACCACCCATCACAGCCCCTGCCCTTCTCACACACAGCTGATATAACTCACAGCCACATAGAAACAAAGTGTTGTTGTTTTTAAATTGGGGAAACAAAGTATAACTAGATTAGATTTTTCACTTGTGTAAGCCTTTGGTACAAAAAAATGTTTTGGGATCATATTCTGCCTAAACCCTTTCCAGCAAGGCAGTTGGTCATTCATTCCAGGAATAACAGTTAGAAGTATTGGGGGGGGGGACTGCTTATACTATGCGGTGATGACAAAACAGAATGGGTGACATTGGTCGCAGGATCTAAACTAATATCTACACTGCTTATGTCCAATACCACACAGACACACACACACACACACAACACACAAATATAAAACACCACACACACACACACATGCATACAAACAGCAAACACACACCACACCTCAACACAACAAATAAATGACATTCTGAACCCAGCTCACCTCTCCTCTCTCTATCTCTATCTCTCCTTGTTGACCAGTGTTGAAATGGGTAAAGACAGAGATTTGGCGCGCTTAGAGCCCAGCCACAAATCACCAAATCCACCACGGGAAGAGAGGAATGGAGGAGAGTGGAGGAGAGAAGGGAACCAAAAAAAGAGCCAAATCTGCTTTAGGTTCAGGGAAGGCGTCAGGGATGTCAAGGACTGGAGATTCAGACAAAAGAGGTCACACAAACAAGAAGATTTAGATTTAAGTATTGATCTTTGCCAAAAAGACTCCAAAATTGCCAGTTCCAACTCTCTGGAAGGCACAATAATAAGCGCTATGACTGTTCCTTATTAAGTATGTATTTATATTGTATCACCTTCCAACTCTTCTATATCTACTACATAAGGCTTTATTATTCTGGTAGATCTCTGACTCTGCCATCCAATAAACATGAACAGCTTCTATAGCATAGGCCTATAGAAACACAAAGTAAATCTTCAAACAAGTCCACAGCCTACAATATTTGCACAGTATAAAATCAGTCAAAATGTCTCTTTTCAATTCCATGTGCTCCAGCGCTATGAATTGCTCTGGATTATGCTAGGTTGTTGATTCTATAGGTTAGCCTACCTAAACTACAGTACGGGGTTATTTTGGGTAACGTACGTATCATCTAGTTGTTCATACAAAACGCCTCTCAAAGTTTTCAATGCTTGAGTGCAACCATCAGAAACATTCTCGTCAAATACACACTTGCGCCCTTCATCATTGCGTAGACGCAATAGGCTACCTCCAAAAATGATATCACTAAACCTGCATGCATACCTCTTTGCGCCTATACTACCTCAGATGGACATGAATGTTGCGATGGATATGGCTTGGTGTATCTTCCTTGGCGGGACTTGACCGATCAATCGCTGTGATCAATGCGATGGGTTTTATAGAATCCTCCTATTATTGGTCCTATAACTTTATACCTGTTCATCTGCCGGTCCGACATCGATGCCACAGTGGGTACGGGAAGACAGCTGTTCGCCTTTCAACCATGACTATCATCGCCGCTGCGAGCCTTTCACTCTCCTGCGCCCTGAGAGAGAGAGAGGATATTGCGAGTACACTACAACCTTCTAGTGTTCGCAAATTAAACAGACATTATGGCCCAATCCCAAATAAACACAGGTGTCAACTAATTCCCGCGGAGGACGATTGTTCTGCGTTTTTTTCGCTCCTCCCTTGTCCTTGATTGATAGATGAAGGCACTAATTAATTAGTAAGGAAAAAACTAGAACTTGCAGACACTAGGCCCTCCATGGAATAAAGTTTGACACCCCTGCCCTAGACCCTACTACACCTATGCATTTGTGGAGATAAGAAATGGTTCGAAAGGTGTAAGCAATATGGTATTTAGCTCCACTTGCTAACTGATGCATCACCGGGTGGCTAGTGAAGTTTCATCATGTTGTTTACACTTGTCAAATCCTCTGAAATCTCCACAGGGGTTAGGGCAGGGATCATTGAATTCAGAGAAGATGGTCAGGGGCCGCTGCCTGCATAACTAAACTTGACTAAAAATTAATCATTTCAAACCTTGTTACATTTGGATATGATCATATACAGAGGCGTCATCACCCCAACAATCTGAGGGGGCACAAAGTACGTGAGGATGGCTGGAGGGCAGTAGGCCACCGTCCTGAAGTTGAAGAATGTTATTTTCCAAACAAATGATATAGCTGTTTCCTGCACTAGAGTCATAATGCATATGCAATTTTATGTAAAAGAAAAGTGTATTTTTCTGCATATTTAAGCATACCTCTTGAGCTGTCGTGTATCGTCCTGACTGTGGTTCTTTTTTTAAAGAAATTAAATATGCTTCTCTGCATCTCTTGAAAATCTGGGTAAAAGATTGAAAGGAATGTGAGTCTTATTCAGTACATTTAATTATTGCTTGATTTTATTACGGTGGCAATATGTAACTTTTTGGGCGAGCGACTGTCAGTACCCAATATCATCGATCAGCAATCGGTGTAATTAGAACTAATAGTCATCTATACGACTCTACTCTTTGAATAAAATAAGTGTTATAAGAAGCTCTGGCAAATATAGCATCAGCTGTCTATTGCGTGTGTCTGAAGAATTAATCTATGCGTTGCAGCGCATTCTTAAAGTAGTATGTTGTGCTCTGTCATCTTTAACTTTGGTTTTATGTACACAGCATTCAAGGCAGCTGAAACAACAATATATTTGGTTATGGAAAATATATTTTACATCAGTTTAGATGGAAKAACGATTATCTACACCAGGTATTCCTAATCTGGGGTACCCCTGCAATGCCGTCRGGGGTAAACCAAATAAAAATGTGAAAAAGCTGTCTACATACCATCACAGACTGATGCTGGCACTAAGACCGCACTCAATGAGCTGTAGTCCGCCATAAGCAAACAGGAAAACGCTCACCCAGGTGGCACTCCTAGACTTTAATGCAGGGAAACTTAAATCCGTCTTACCAAATTTCTATCAGCAACCAAAGGGAAAAAAAACTCTGGACCCACCTTTACTCCACACACAGAGACGCATACAAAGCTCTCCCTCGCCCTCCATTTGGCAAATCTGACCATAATTTGATCCTCCTGATTCCTGCTTGCAAGCAAAAATTAAAGCAGGAAGCACCAGAGACTCGATCAATAAAAAAGTGGTCAGATGAAGGAGATGCTAAGCTACAGAACTGTTTTGCTAGCACAGACTGGAATATGTTCCGGCATTCTCCGATGGTATTGAGGAGTACACCACATCAGTCATTGGCTTCATCAATAAGTGCATCGATGACGTCATACCCACAGTGACCATACGTACATACCCCAACCAGAAGCCATGGATTACAGGCAACAACCACACTGAGCTAAAGGCTAGTGCTGCCGCATTCAAGGAGCGGGCCACTAACCCGGAAGCTTATAAGAAATTCACTGTCATTTTCAACCTCTCCCTGTCCGAGTCTGTAATATCAACATTTTAAGCAGACCATCATAGTCCATGTGCCAAAGAATGCTAAGGTAACCTGCCTAAATGACTTCCGACCCGGAGCTCCTCACGTCTGTAGCCATGAAGTGCTTTGAAAGGCTAGTCATGGCTTACATCAACACCATTATCCCAGAAGCCCTAGACACACCATAATTTGCATACTGCCCCAACAGATCCACAGATGATGCAATCTCTGTTGCACTCCACACTGCCCTTTCCCACCTGGACAAAAGGAACATCTGTGTGAGAATGYTATTTATTGACTACAGCTCAGCGTTCAACACCATAGTGCCCTCAAAKCTCATCAATGAGCTAATGACCCTGGGACTAAACACCTCCCTCTGCAACTGGATCCTGGACTTCCTGACGGGCCGCCCCCACGTGGTAAGGGTAGGTAACAACACATCCGCCATGCTGATCCTCAACACAGGGRCCCCTCAGGGGTGCGTGCTCAGTCCTCTCCCTCGACGTGATCAAGAAAAAGGAGATGATTGTGAACTACAGGAGAAAGAGGACCGGACACACCCCCATTCTCATCGACGGGACTGTAGKGGAGCAGGTTGAAAGCTTCAAGTTCCTTGGTGTCCACATCCCCAACAAACTAACATGGTCCAAGCACACCAGGACAGTCGTGAAGTGGGCACGACAAAACCTATTCCCCCTCAGGAAACTGAAAAGATTTGACATGGGTCCTCAGATCCTTAAAAGGTTTTACAGGCTGCACCATCGAGAGCATCCTGACTGATTGCATCACTACTGGTATTGAAACTGCTCGCCTCCGACCGCAAGGCACTACAGAGGGTAGTGCATACGCTCCAGTAATCACTGGGGCAAAGCTTCCTGGCAAGCTGTACCAGAGCACAAGTCTAAGTCCAAGAGGCTTCTTAACAGCTTCTACCCAAGCCATAAGACTCTGAACATCTAATCAAATGGCTACCCGGACTATTTGCATTGCCCTCCGCTACTGCTACTCTCTGTTGTTGTCATCTATGCATAGTCACTTTAAATAAGTCTACCTACATGTACATTTTACTAACCGGTGTCCCTGACAATTGACTCTGTACTGGTAGCCCCTGTATATAGTCTCGTTATTGTTATTTTACTGCTGCTCTTTAATTACTTGTTACTTTAATTTCTTATTCAAATCAAATCAAATGTATTTTATAGCCTTCTTACATCAGCTGATATCTCAAAGTGCTGTACAGAAACCCAGCCTAAAACCCAACAGCAAGCAATGCAGGTGTAGAAGCACGGTGGCTAGGAAAACTCCTAGAAAGGCCAAAACCTAGGAAGAAACCTTGAGAGGAACCAGGCTATGATGAATTATTCTTATTCATATGTTTTTATTATTTTTTAACTGCATTGTTGTTAGGGGCTCTAATATAAGTAAGGCATTTCACTGTGCCTGTTGTATTCGGCGGCATGTGACTAATCAAATTTGATTTCTCTCAAGCACACCCTTCTCATTAACCTGTGAGTTGTCACAATGTTTGATGAACAAATTAGGTTTTATATTTAAAATGGCCAAATAAAGAGCAAAATTATTGATTATTATTATATTATTATTTGTGCCTGGTCCTACAAGAGCTCTTTTCATTCCCACGAGCCGGTTATGACAAAAACTCACTCTCATTCTTATGTTTATAAATGTATTGGATAGTGTGTGGTGTGGGCAGGCTTAAAAGATGGCAAAAAAACTATTTGAGAGTACGTTGACCTGGTGCTAGAGGGGGTACTCAGCTGGAGGTTGAACTTTTGAGGGGTATGGGACTATAAAAAGTTTGGAACCACTGATCTACACTATACTAGCTTATTTGTCACATAAACTGAAATTAGGCAACCTATTAAGGTTTACCAACCAGGAAATGGCGAAGCGATTTCTGCATAGTGCAATTTTAAGTCCACCAACCTTGCGCTGGTATGCCAGCTAAGATAGTTAGAAAAGCTAGCTACTCTAACTTATTGATAGCCTGAAATGGTCCTTGATAGCTAGTTATGAGGTTGGAGACTGGGAAATACCTGGGCTAGCAAAAGCCAACTTCATAAAATTGCTAGGTGGTTGTAGTAAACTCAGGAAAAAAGAACGTCCATTTTTCCAGGACCCTATCTTTCAAAGATAATTCGTAAAAATCCAAATAACTTCACAGATCTTCATTGTAAGGTTTAAACACTTCATGCTTGTTCAATGAACCATAAAACATTAATGAACATACACTGTGGAACGATCGTTAAGACACTAACAGATTAAAGACAGTAGGCATTTAAGGACACAGATGTGAAAACTTAGGACACTAAAGAGGCCTTTCTACTGACTCTGAAAAACACCAAAAGAAAGATGCCAGGGTTCCTGCTCATCTGCCGTGAACGAGACAGCGCTAAGACAGCGCTACAGGGAGACAGGACGGACAGCTGATCGTCCTCGCAGTGGCAGACCACGTGTATCAAACACCTGCACAGGATCAGAACATCCGAACATCACACATGCGGGACAGGTACAGGATGGCAAAACAACTGCCCGAGTTATACCAGGAACGCACAATCTCAACATCAGTGCTCAGACTGTCCGCAATAGTCTGAGAGAGGCTGGACTGAGGGCTTGTGGGCTGTTGTAAGGCAGGCCTACAACGGCGCCTTTGGGCACAAACCCACCATCGCTGGACCAGACAGGACTGGAAAAAAGTGCTCTTCACTGAAAAGTTGCGGTTTTGTCTCTCCAGGGGTAATGGTCAGATTCGCGTTTGTCGAAGGAGTGAACATTACACCGAGGCCTTTACCTCTGGAGCGGGATCATTTGGAGGTGGGGGTCCGTCATGGTCTGGGGCGGTGTGTCACAGCATCATCGGACTGAGCTTGTTGTCATTGCAGACGATCTCAGCGCTGTGCGTTACAGGGAAGACATCCTCCTCCCTCATGTGGTACCCTTCCTGAGGCTCATCCTGACATGACCTCCAGCAATATAATGCCATCAGCCATACTGCTCGTTTGTGCATGATTTCCTGCAAGACAGAAATGTTAGTGTTCAGCCATGGCCAGCGAAGAGCCCGGATCTCAATCCCATTGAGCACGTCTGGGACCTGTTGGATCGGAGGTGAGGGGGGGCCAGGGCCAGCCCCCAGAAATGTCCGGGAACTTGCAGGTGCCTTGGTGGAAGAGTGGGGTAACATTTCACAGCAATAACTGGCAAATCTGGTGCAGTCCATGAGGAGGAGTTGCACTGCAGTACTTAATGCAGCTGGTGGCACACCCGACACTGACTGTTACTTTTGATCCCCCTTTGTTCAGGGACACATTATTCCATTTCTGTTAGTCGCATGTCTGTCGAACTTGTTCAGTTTATGCTCAGTAGTTGAATCTTGTTATGTTCATACAAATATTTACACATGTTTAAGTTTGCTGAAAAAACACAGTTGATAGTGAGAGACATTCCTTTTTTTGCTGAGTTTATTACAGAGAAACAATAACAGGACAAATGTGTCGGGGCATGTGTCCCTGTGCCCCCTATGGTCATGACGCCTCTGATCACATATACTCTGTATTATGCATGGGAATATTTGACATATTCCAGAATGAAAACCACTTGGAGCTGGTTTGCTGGTGTTTTGACAGTATTTAATGTCCCCCCAAAAAATGTAAAATAACAAAACAGTTTATATAAAATATAAATAAATTCACCCAGTTGGGGAACCCTGACATAGGGTCTAAGGGTCGATTTGGGATTKGGTTTGTAAAGCAATTATAGGATGTAGGGTATTAGATCAGTGTGGCTTGCCAGGCTACTAGGCGATAGCCTATGTGGGTGAACTATGATTGTTGACCGTCAGGTTAAATTTCCAATTTCTCTAATTTAAAATAGGCTATAGGTCTATTTGTTATGSACGGATATGATTGCAGTGTAATACTGCAATGATCCTMGCTGTATGAGCCATGTTACAATTCCCATTAAGTGAGTTAACCCTCATRCGTATGGTGATRCGTAGGGTGTTTGCCTTYCATGCCAGTGACCTGGTTTCACTTCCCTGTTGTGCTGTTTGYTACATTGGTGGCARAAGTGGGATGGTGCCCGTGAGGCMATCAGAGAGATGTGTATACGTGAGGGACTTTGTATAGAGGAAGGGGGTAATGTATTAACCTTAACCCAACACCTAAAGACCTCATCTAGAGGTTAAGTTGTTGGCTTGAAAGTTGCTGGACCAGGGTTYGAGTCCCGKTCTGGGTTAGCAGTCTACCCCTTCCTCTAGCCCTGAAGATCTGCAACAAACTAGCAATKTGCGAGGCTGGTACAAAGCCTCATCGTCACACATTCATATAAATCCGACAGTGAATTTAAAAAAAAACGTGCTTCACGAAAATTGTTCATTTTGGACTATATATTTATCTAGTCAAACCTACTGCAGAATTCACTGGTATCTCACAAAACCAGAGGGATAAACAGACCATATCCTCGAGTTAGGTAGATTACTGGAGGGTAGAGATACCGCTTCTCAGTGTGGTAATTTGGTCTAGATCGAAAGTAGATTTGAAGAGCATTAAGGGGTGAAATTGTTTTCTATAGAATGACCTCTCAGCTGTGCTGTCTTTCC
>NW_019947970.1:0-1815 GCF_002910315.2 Salvelinus sp. IW2-2015
CGCGCTCACACTGACAAACAGCAACTGAAACATTATTCAATGATTATTATTTGACCATGTTGTCACTTATGAACATTGAACATCTTGGATAGTATCTGTTATAATTCTCCACCACGCACAAGCCAGAGAGGCATGGCCACCCCTCATAGACCTGGTTCCTCTCTAGGTTTCTTCCTAGGTTTTGGCCTTTCTAGGAGTTTTTCCTAGCCACCGTGCTTTCTTCACCTGGCATTGCTTGCTGTTTGGGGTTTTAGGCTGGGTGTCTGTACAGCACTTCGAGATATTAGCTGATGTACGAAGGGCTATATAAAATAAACTTGATTTGATTTGATCATTTCCTTTTCAAATCTGGCCTCACAAGTTAAATTATGTTTCTTTAGAGTTTCCATGCATCTTCTTATCCGCTGCAAATCCTTTGAAAAAAAGAAAAGAATAGTTGAGACTTAATAGAATGACAAGATTGGCTCACAACATAGAGGATGGGCTGTGGGACACCAATGACTGTTATCATTGACTAATAGAGGGGCTGTAGGACACCAATGACTGTAATCATTGACTAATAGAGGGGCTGTGGGACACCAATGACTGTTATCATTGACTAATAGAGGGGCTGTGGGACACCAATGACTGTTATCATTGACTAATAGAGGGGCTGTTGGACACCAATGACAGTTGATTTTTTGATAATTATTTATTACAAAAAACACAAGGAAGGGGTAACATTAAAATATTAGAACATGAAGGACAAACAATACAGCATCAAGACACTATCAAACATGTATCAGTCTTTCCGCAACAGAGCCATCCTTATGTGTGAGGGTGTCTACTACTACTATCAAACATGTATCAGTCTTTCTACAACAGAGACATCCTTATGTGTGAGGGTGTCTACTACTACTATCAAACATGTATCAGTCTTTCTGCAACAGAGCCATCCTTATGTGTGAGGGTGTCTACTACTACTATCAAACATGTATCAGTCTTTCTGCAACAGAGCCATCCTTATGTGTGAGGGTGCGTGTGCATGATAGTGATATAAAATATATGTCATAGTTTCCTTTTTCATGATCAAACCCAAACCCTCCAAGATCCCCCCACAGTTCCCCAATAGCTGTCCCTCAACCATTCGAGACCCCTCCCACAGCGCCCCCGGAAGAAAACAAATAAAAAATCAAATGAATTCCATTCCCCCAAGAACCCCCCAATGCACCAACAACCAAGAACCCCCCAATGCACCAACAACCAAGAGAACTAAAGAGACAAAAGGAAAAGACCGAAGAAAACAGCAAACAACAATGCAAAAAAATATAATAATAAAACATTTAAAACAAAGGACATCAAGAACAACTGAAATCATAACAGCAATGCCAACTGTGTATGTTTGTGTGCATGTCTGGCACTATTACATGTATGTGTGTGTTCTTGTATGTGTTTATTTGAATGAGAGTGTGTGTATATGCATGTGTACAAACACCTGCACGGCATCAGTCTCAGGCAAACCGGCATTAGTTGTAAAAACACTGCCACTTAGTGTCATTCAAATGTACTTTTATTATGTTTTATTTTGACTTTTTTTTCCTTTGACCATCATTCTGTCTCTCACACAGCAACTCCACTCCCACTTGTCTCCAATTCCACATCCCAACCCTCAGCTTCCCTCAGCCCATCCCATCTATCTCTGCTGGTAATACTCTAAGTAAAAGTATTTATCTTCAACACGCCATATGTAGATTCTATTCGATTAGATAGATTGAAATTCTACGTTAAACAATCATAGATAGTTGAAAGATATGTGTTGGCGTAGAACCCGAAGTG
>NW_019947970.1:6614-6998 GCF_002910315.2 Salvelinus sp. IW2-2015
TTGGAAGTCTTAAACACATCTACTTTGAGACAAAGGTATACACCTCACACACATGGCTATGGGCTTAAAAACAAGAAGACACCTTTACCAATATCAGAAATTGAGTTTTTCATCCCAATATGGCACTTTATATACATCACAGTTGACTGAATTATAACAAAACCATTTGGCATAGGAACACCGGGTTTTCGGCCTAAAAAAAAAGTATTATGTTAATGAATTATTAAATTATTAAAATTATGAATAACAT
Source organism: Salvelinus sp. IW2-2015 (assembly GCF_002910315.2). NCBI lineage: Eukaryota > Metazoa > Chordata > Actinopteri > Salmoniformes > Salmonidae > Salvelinus > Salvelinus sp. IW2-2015. The sequence goes on from NW_019947970.1 coordinate 6,865, forward strand.
TCCAKCTATGAGGCCACTAGGTAATCTGACTGCAGGAAAGGACTCCAGGTAATAATGATAAAATATGAATAACATTCCACCATGACGTCACTAGGTAATCTGACTGCAGGAAAGGACTCCAGGTAATAATGATA
>NW_019947970.1:7480-18606 GCF_002910315.2 Salvelinus sp. IW2-2015
TGTTGAAATTGGGATAGTAGTAAGGATCCTACCAGGGATTATTCATGTAGGATTTTGGTAGAATGTTGAAGATACAGAGCCACTTGTCATCAGAAAGGTGCTCTCTCAGCAGAACCGAAAATATTTCAAATACTTGACATGTTCTGGTTGTGAATTCAGGCAACAAGGTAAAACTCTTCACAAAGTGTGTTGAGAAATTAAAGGTATGGTGTAATTTTAGTATAGTGATTGGAAGTAAACGCTCAAAACTAACAGTCCATTTCACCCGGGACAGGTACGTGACAGTTCAATCGTACAAAATGGCGCTAACTGGATGGAAGGAAGTCAAATTCAAAAACATTGTTCATACATTCGTATATTGTAGTTATTTTACAATTTGTATATTTTTTATGTATTATAGTTCAATGACAGGCTGGATCTCTGTTTAGGGGTCAGTGCCTCTAAAATGAGTCTCTCTGGGGAGAGAGAGGAGGGGGGCCCTGCCTCTAAAAGGAGTCTCTCTGTGGAACATGACACCAAAGCTAAGAGGTGAGATGACAATTATGTTGTTTATATCCAAAACGCTATATCCATAATTTATTCACATTTGTGTTGTTTCATCAGAAATGAAGTCTTCTGGGTACCTTCATGTGTAAAATATTACTGTTCTAAGATTCATAGTTTTTAGAGTATGATATTTTCTACTAAACGTCAACTGAGCGGCGCAGAGACACCATTCATATGTGTGCAGACTCGTTACAACTTCAGCTGTAAACACAAAGTGATGTTGTCCGTCTGTGACCAAGAGAAAGTGGTCTAGTTAAATGCTATCAAATTATTTAGTATTTTTTTCATTTTGGGTGCTGAACATCACAGCAAATATTGTTACATCACAGCAAGATGAAACTAATATTGTTACATTCTCTAGATTCTCCCGTTTCATTTGCGCTGTAGAGCGCCACAGTAGAGGTGTCATAATACCCATAACACCTAGGGGTCAAACAGGGAAATGGTTCCAATAGTTTTATAGAGCCCCACAGTGGAGGTGTTATAGTACCCATAACACCTAGCGGTCAAACAGGGAAATGGTTCCAATAGTTTTTCCACCATATATTTTTCCCAAAGGGAATTGTAGAAACACTTACAATAACGGCTGTGTAGGGTGGGGTGGCGCGGCGGTTCTTGTGGGCAAATTATGCCTTCAAACTTTGTCATCAAAGTCTGGCATTCTCTGGATTTATGGTGCTTTCACGACAACTTGGAACTCTGAAAAAGCAAAGTCGAAAAATGGCGTTATTACGTTCAAGACGCTTTTTCTCAGTCGGAGCTAGTTTTTTTCCGAGTTCACAGTTGTCTTGAACACACTGAAGTCTGAGATTTCCACGTTTCCAGATGTTTAGAACACAGCAGAAGTCACAGCATGGCCAATGTATTCAACCTTTTCTGGTCCATGGTGTTGCAGGTGAATGTTTATCCTTAAAACCTCTACCGCTTCTCTCTCCCGGATCCGGGATCCTCCTCATCAAAAAAGCTGACTAGCATAGCCTAGCCTAACGCGACAGGGATATCATATAATATAATTTTCATGAAATCACAAGTCCAATACAGCAAATGAAAGATAAACATCTTGTGAATCCAGCCAATATTTCAGATTTTTTAAAAGTGTTTTACAGCGAAAAACACAATATAGCATTATATTAGCGTACCACAATAGCCAAACACACAACCGCATTTATCACCGCAAGATAGCATTCGCCAAAAACCAGCCAAATATATAAAATGGTAATCACTAACCTTGGCCGAACTTCATTCAGATGGACAGTCTTTAACATCAGGTTATACAATACACTTATGTTTTGTTCGAAAATGCTGCATATTTAGAGCTGCAAACCGGTGGTTATACATTGTGAATATGTAGCGAGCGACTTCACCAGAATGTCCGGAGCTATTTTTGGGACACTCACCTAATCTGACCAAAGAACTCTCATAAACTTTACTAAAAAATACATGTTGGACAGCAAAAGGAAAGTACACTGGTTCTTTAATGCAACGCCGTGTTAGATTTTTAAAAATAACTTTACCATAACAAACAGCTTGCGTTATAGCGAGACAGCGCCCGCCAAACGGCGGAGAATAGGAACTCACATTTTACAACAGAAATACGAAAATTGAGACATCATAAATTGTTCTTACTTGTAGACTGAGCTATCCATCGAATTCTTGTTACAAGGGAAGTCCTAGGTCCAGAAGTAAATCAGATTGTTTGGTAATGGGAGAATTGTCCTTTTCGTTCCATGTCGAATTAGCAAAACCTTAGCAAGGCCATGTGGCGCGAACATGCCCCTCTTCTCTTGACGCAAAGAAAGGAAAAATAATCCAAAAGTCGGCAATAAACGTTGAATAAACTGATACAACTCGGTTGAAAAAACTACTTTATGATGTTATTATCACATGTATCAAATAAAATCAGAGCTGGAGATATCCGCCGTGTATACCGAACGCTTTTCAGAAGCCAATGTCGATGTACTTCGCACGCCAGAGAAGACAAAGACATTTCCAGACCTGCCACTCCAAGAGCTCTTGTTCGACCTCAGATCAAGCTAGACACCCCATTCCACCTTCCACTGCCTGTTGACATCTAGTGGAAGGCGTATGCAGTGCATGCATATCCATAAATATTAGGCAATTGAATAGGCAGGAACTGGAACAGAGCATCGTTTTCAGATTTTTCACTTCCTGTATGGAAGTTTGCTGCAAAATGGGTTGTGTTTTACTCACAGATATAATTCAAACAGTTGTAGAAACTTGAGAGTGTTTTCTATCCAATAGTAATAATAATATGCATATTGTACGATCTAGAATAGAGTACGAGGCCGTTTCATTTGGGCACAATTTTTCCCCAAAGTGAAAACAGCGCCCCCTATTAAGAAGAAGTTTTAAGCTTGGAAAAGACTTGGACACCCTCTCCACTGAATAGCAGGCTAGTGATTTGCTTTACAACACTTGCAGTTACGCACTGATTCCTTCCAAACCACTCATTGTTGAATTTGCGATTTCCGACTTGTTGTATAATGTTTATGTCCAATGGCCGATAAGCACTGATACGTTCTATCTATAATTTCTCTTCATATGAAAAGGATTGAAGAGGATTTGCCAGTAGATTGTTGACCTGATTCATGATGATGACTGCTAGCTTGCTAGCTAAGATTTTGAAAGTAGGATGTTGACATTATCAGTCCAATCAAAGCCACGGCAGTTTATTTTATCTGTGGCCAATGACCTTGAGCCATTTGGATGGACACTTCTAATGTAACTCTATGGCAGCACCCAATGGGCTTGAATTTTCCAGCTATCCCTGTAGATTTAGTGGTGACATAGTGTCTCCATGAGTGACAGAACACTGAGCCAATCATGACGCAACTATTCATTTATTATTTTTTGACTGAATAACAGGTTGCCACTGTTCCAAAGCAGGAAACACTGATTGGCTGCTTGTTCTAATATCAAGATACCTGCTGGTACCTCTTAACTGGTTAGGACAGCTCATGAGGTGTCCTACCCGCCATTTTTAAAAAGACAAGACAAAGCTCATTGCCTTCTTCATTCATGCAGAGACGGGCAGCCTGAAGGTCTCCTCATTGATTTAGCTGGAAAGGGGAGAAATTGTGCTTTACATTGGTATTCATATTACAGTTGACCTTGAAGTATTAGGTGTTTGGGCACTAAAAGAAGGTAAATTGTATGGAACAGTGGAATATACAAAAAAAAAAATTGTTAGCTATTGTTACACTCCCACTGTCTGGTTCTCCGCTCTTCACTAGATGGACGGTGTCATGACGTTGCCTGTTTAGGTACATAAAGCCCATCCCCCTCTCCCTGCCTCCCCCTTTCCTCCTCCAACCCATGCTGTGGTCACAGAGAGACGTCGTAAATTCCTGAGAATCTCCTCATGGCCAAACAGTATTAGAGAGAGGGTAAACTTTCAGGACAAAGGAAGTTTCTTCCACCTCACAGAACTTGAGGTACGAACAGATTTCATGTACCTGCAAAAGTATAAAAGATCGGTGAAAAGTCCAGCTATTAACCGGTCCGTTCAAACTAGTGTTAACCCCTAACACTAGTTTGAAGTTATTTTAGCCTTAACCCTAATTCTAGGATAGGGTAGACTAGAACACTTTTAGAAACTATTTTAGTAATAATATTATTTTAATAAATACCATAATAGTACTTAGTAGCATTTAGATTATTTTGTTATTCAAAACCTGTCTAAGKATTTAGCTTTTTTTGTTTTGTTATTTTATTATATMTATTATTGCAAGGCAGAACACTTGATAAACAAGCCACATTAGTTTTATTATTCAAYTGTGGTTTGAACTGGGTGACCTAGTGACCTCTGTGAAAGTCCAGCAATTGGCYTGGGATAGGTGGGGCAGGCTTGAGACTGATCTAAGGAATTGCTTTAGTTAGKTATATATCTCGTATTAGAGCTGTGTTGCTAATGGGAGAGCAAAACAATAATGATTGTAGCAGGTTTGAACCCCGGGTAAATTATCACTAGTCAGAATCTCAACCTTTAGTATACATGCATTATAAAAAATAATCTTAATATCTGATATTGCCAGTAAACAACCTCAGAATAGAAAAGACAAGAGTGTGTCTTCCAGCCCACCAATAAATTACATAATTCAACCCTCCTGGTTAGTAAATTTACCTCAACATGCCCCCGGAGAAGGCAGAGTGACGACACCAGCTTTTTAGCAGGGCTGAGTTGARTACTAGCGAGAGAAGGCAGAGCGGGTTGATACTGGTTGATGAATTTGACAATGAATGTACCTGGAAAATACAKATTTTTCTCGACCAGAGGTGACTGAATTAATGTTCAGGCTTATTGATAATCGTTATATTAATGAAGTATAATTTTCAAACATGAGCGTAAAAACAGGTAATAATAAACATGAATCATCATTGTATWACTTCACAGTAATCTGTTAAATGCTTTTTCAGTCCTTCCTCTTGTGTTAGCAGTGTGGAAAGGGACAGAAAGAAGCACACAGGAGTTTTCCTGTGAGGGGGAGTGGTGGTGTATCCAGGGAGAAAACTAAACMAATCTTCTGAAATGTKATTTGTGGTCTTATGCTGCCATCTATTGGAATGATGTAGCAACTGCAGTAGTACTGAATAATGTGTAATTCCTTACTAAAGTAGTAATTGCTCAGAATTTGAAAATATAACATTTTCTAGTTCATTTTACCACTTACAGCCATAAAATAACAATTTATTGCTTAACAAACAATGAAGCAGACATAAACTAAAAACATCATACATTTTGTTAATCATATATATAAACTATTTATTTAGATGGGTGACATTATCTGCCAAAGTAACAGCCCTGTAGACAAAGAAGAGCTCTCCAGTAGGTACCAAAAATTCAAAGGCCATTTGAATTGTTCACAGCAGAATTACTTTCCCATTGTTCCTCAACTGTAGTTTATGATATACTATTTTACATGAAGTCTCTACCTGTATTCAATGTATAAAATAGTTCCATTAAAATATTTCATAAAAAATATTATAAAATATAATATTTCAAAATTTGCCACATGAGATCGAGCCGGTCGGTCACATCTGAGAGTGAGAAAGATACTGTATTTGCATTATATAAAACAACATGGTTTTTGTCTCCTTGAAATGAAACCATCAAGTCAGATTTTAAACAAACACATGTTTGTCCTTGAACAACCCCATGCCATGATTAGTACTTGAAAACACACCAATCTCCTCCATAATATTTAAACAATAAATGCTCATTTACGAATGTTCTGAAAAGTGATATATAGCATTGGAATGAAACTCTTTTCCCCATCTGAGCTCAGAGTAGATGGAGATGAAGTTGTGCTAATGCTTGTCTCTGTTGTGTTGAAGCCCAATAAGCAGGAGAGACCAGCCTCCCCTGTTCCCAGCTGTGTGTCCATGAAGAGTGACAAGTCTATGGGTCCTCCTATATCCTTTAGAGAGGGAGACTTTCTACTGAACAAAGGTAAGAAGAACTCATGGGTCATGGTCAGTGAGTTAACAAACACTGTCTAGTCATTTCTGCCATGTTTTCCCAGTTTTCTTTTTGTGTTTTCAAAATCCATTAGAGACTAATATTTTTTGTTTAAATTCACAGTCATAAAGCAAAATTAAAAAACAACACTAACATTCCGCGTGCCCTCGTTGTGGGTGGTGTGTGTGTGGTGTGTGTGTGTGTGATGGTGTGTGTCGTGGGTGTGGTGTGTGTGGTGTGTGTGATGTACTCGCCCTGCAATGACGAGAGCCTTTGAATGCTCCATGCTTTTGTCCACAGAATCGAACAGGAGAGATCAGAGTCAGAGATTCTCAGTGGTCAGTCTTCCCAGAGTCATCAAACAGACCTGGCCAAAATATTCAGTGTATGTGGTCCTGTTATGTACATTTGTTTTTGTTTACCTCAAGTAAAGTTGGTCTGTCAATCATTCATTAATGTGTTKATGAAAAAGCATTTTGTCTCTTGCTTAACTTATTTACTTGATTTATTTCAGTTGCTTGAAGAGAATATTTTGACATTTGTGAAGAARGAGCTGAAGATGTTCAAGAGGATTCTTAGTCCAGAGCTCCCAGAAGGCTTTGKGAGTCAGAAGCAGGATAAGGAAGTGGTGGACGCTGAAGATGAGAAACAGGAGAGCAGTGCCAGAGAGGGGGCTCTGAAGATCACACTGCACGTCCTGAGGAAAATGAACCAGAAGGAGCTTGCTGACACACTGGAGAAATGTAAGATCTGTCTGCATCATGTTGAATGCTGTTTTATAACATTTAAAAGCTGTAGCTTTTTTTTTTTACACAGCTAAAGTAGCTGTGTAACTCAATGATATTGTAGCAGCCTTAACACAACACCTAGTTACCTCATCAAGTAGCAGCAGGGATGTGTTGAGTTGATTCATTTAGGCAGAGAAGAGGAGAGACAGAGGAGAGAGAGAGAGAACATTGTCGTGCCTTTGGCATCATTAAAGTGAAGACTGTTATTTTATCAAATCAATTCTCTGTAATTATTATTACATGATTAAACTAATAACTAGGAAGTCGGGGCACCAAGTAAAATATTCAGATTACAAAGTTATATTTTTCCTAATATAACTCTCTATCTGATCAATTAGTCTTCTAATTAATGAATTATTCTTTACCTCACGTTAGTCTCATTCCAAACGTCCTAAGTTGTTGGTTATCTGCACGAACCCAGTCTTTACTATGAATCATCCATACATTAATTGTCTTAATCATTTATTTACTAACTAACTAAATAATCACAGAAATGGATAAACAAACAAACAGTAGATATAGTTACAAGGAAATGATAGGGGAGGTTCCCTAGTGGGCTAAGCCAATATGGCGGCTTGGTGGACAAAGGGAAGTGGGTGTAGACTGAGAAGGGCGGGAATTACAAGAGTCACTACACAGTTGATATTTATTTTTTGAAATGCTAATCCTTTGCACATGAATGCTCACWCATTCGGGAATAATTGCAATCAATATAAATGTACGCTCAGTGTGTCGTCGTGATCTCTGTTGGAATCGTCTTTCTGTTGGAAAGTTCATCCGCCCCTCTCTCTCTTCCAAGAAGTCTTTCGTGGTTAGGATGGATACTTCAGAGTACCATTAAGAAATGTTCACAGCTAATGGTGCTGTGTAACTCAATGATATTTTAGCAGCCTATAACACAACACCTACTGACCTCATCAAGTAGTAGCCAGCCACGATGTTGTTGCTGGTGATTAATTTTAGAGACAGAGAGAGAAGAGAACATGAATAATACCATTCAATAAACCAATAATTATATAATCAGTTCACCACCAGTCTGTAATGCATTATGAAAAAAACAAACTACATATTAATATCCTCTGTGTTCTATTTGCTAATTCAGACTGAGTTTGCTGCTAATTTGCCAACGTGAACTCAAATCTAATCTGAAGAAGAAGTTTCAATGTGTATTGAGGCGGGATCGCCTAAACAAGGAAACCCAAACACCTTCTCAATAGATCTACACAGAGCTCTACACCTCACAGAGGGTGGAATACAGGAGAGGTCAATAATTGAACATGAGCTGAGACAGATTGAGACAACAACCAGCGAAACAAAGCCAAGACCAGAGAGTGCATATCAAATGCTAACGACATCTTCAAACCACTTAAGCTGGACAAGACAAACTTATTCAGAACTTGTGCCTTACAAAGGGAAGTCGCTGGAGCATTGGAAAAAACAGTCTCTGCTGCCCAGAAGTTTATTCTGGACTGGGCTGCAAGGAAAAGCAAATTACAGGATGCTTCAATTGTATTTCCAGTCCCTTTCCGGGAGCTGAATTTGATGAAAAGCGGGAAAACACACTTTGATCTGAAACTTCTCAATCACTTCTCAATGGAAGCCAAACAATCAAAGACTCTCAAACTACGACGAAGTTACAAAAAGTTCGTTCAATCTTTGATGCTCTGATGAGTGCGACTGCCCCTATACTTCCACGAAGAACAAGATCTGTTGCTGATGTCACAAGCTCACCTCGTGGAGTTCTGCTGACAAATCTCATCAAGGGAAAATCTGCTTCCCTTCTGCCTCCTCTGATAACTACCCGAACCGATGCAGCAGCCAATAAGATATCCCTCCAGCGGTTGTTGACCAGGTTGACAGAGGTACGAGTTCCAATGACCCAAGAAGGAGGCATACTTTCAGGAAGAGATTCAGTGATGAGGACCTGGCCAGCAGAATCATCTCACACATTAAAGACATCAATGGACCTCACATCAGTGCCACATTCCAGTCTTCTGCTTGGATTTTCTGCCCAACAGTCCTTGAACACATTCCTGAAACATAGAAAGAGAAGAGATGCCCCAAGACTCTTGACTGAGATGTACACACACCTTTGCTGGTGTTTCATACCAAACAGCAAGAATGCAAAATATCTTGGGAAAGAAGAGACAGGTCCACACTGGAATAAAGAGAGCATTCTGTCACTGGGAAAACTGGCTTTTCAACAGCTTGTGAATGGCAATCTGATTTCTATGAAGAAGACATGAAAGTGGCTGGCATTGATGTCAACGAAGGCCTCAGTGTACTCAGGATTGTGCACACAGCTCTTTAAGCAGAGGAATGTGTGCTGTACCAGGACAAGGCTACTGCTTTGCTTTCATCTGAGCATTCAAGGAGTTTCTGGCTGCCCATGTATTGCTTCCTCTCATCATCAACAACAATGAGAAATCGTGACTGGCCAAACCTCAATCAACATCCTAGGAACCTTTCTGCCTGTTGTTCAGAGACAAGCCATAAGTTACTTTCTACAAGAGTGCTGTGCGATTAAAGTCTTACAAAGTGAGACAGAAACTTGCGACCTTTTCCTCCGCTTCCTCCTGGGCTCTCACTGGGAGTCCAATCAGAAGCACTTTCGAGGTTTACTTGGACAAAGACAAGAAGCAGCTCACAGACCCATGAAGAAAACAGCAAGCTACATCCAAGGAGAAGATCAGGGAGAATGCCTCTGCCAGCAGAAGATCATCATCTGTTCCACTGTCTGAATGCAGCTGAATGACCATTCGCTAGTGGAGGAGATCCAAAGCATACCTGAGATTTTCATGAAGTCTCTCAAGAGCCAACCTGTCAACTGCACAGTGGTCAGCTCTGGTCTTTGAGTGTTGCTGACTTCAGAAAAGGAGCTGGATGTGTTTTGACCTGAAGAAATGCACTCCAAGAGCAGAGGAAGGTCTTCTTGAGGACTGCCTGCCAGTGGTCAAAGCCTCCAGAGCCCGTCTGTGAGTAAATAAATGACATATAAGTTTAAGAGAAGAAATAAGCTATTATAATATGGTTATAGATGTTTATATTGAAAAACATATGAATAAATGTATTTATTTTTCTTTCATAGTTTAACTTTATGAACCATACAATTCTAGTAGACGGAAGATAATCTACTATGTTGTTTGGGAGAATAACCAAATTGCATCTGCCATGTCCTTCTGCACTATTGTGTTAAATTAACAAGCTTGTTGAAGTCATAGAGGATCATCTGTCAGGCTGTTCAGGCTGTCGAGGTCACAGAGGAAGGCTGTCTTCTCTCGCGTCTCAGCTCTGAGGTCAAACCCCTCACACCTGAGGAGAGCTGCGACCTGCTAAGTAACAATGACCTGAAGGATTCAGCGAGTGACAGCTGCTCTCGCTGGACTGGGGGATCCCCACTGTAAAACTGGAGACTCTTGAGGTCAGTTTTCCTGATTTTGGTCAACAATTTTGATAACTGTTTTTCACCAGATCCACACTGTTTACCAGGCATACATAGTCCACACCATAGTTTTGGCAGGGAAGCTTACAGCTTTTAAAATGGTGCCTATGCTCCTGCATTTTGGATGTGAGATAGAATTTTTCATACTTAGGTGACAGTACAGAATTGTCACCTGTTTTTATTTTAGGGTATTTCATACATATTCTGGTTTCACCTGCTTTAGAAATTAATTTTGTTGAAAAATGTACGAATAAGAAGAGTTATAAGGCACTAAGATCAGAATTCATGTTTTGTTGTATTCCCCTGTATGTCAATGCGTGCAGAGGTTAACATTGTTTTGTTGTAAGCCCCTGTTATGCGTAATGGTGAGAGGTTAGCATGTTTTGTATGTACCTCTGTTACATTTACATTGTACATTTACGATTTACATTAAGCATTTAGCAGACGCTTTATCCAGAGCCGACTTACAAGTTGGTGCATTTTCACCTTATGATATTCCAGTGGAACAACCACTTACAATAGTGGATCTAACTTCTTTTTAAGTGGGGGGGGGGGGGGGTAGAAGATTTACTTATCCTTATCCTAGGTATTCCTTAAAGAGGTGATGTGTTCAGGTGTTTCCGGAAGGTGTGATTGACTCCGCTGACCTGGCGTCGTGGGGGAGTTTGTTCCACCATTGGGGTGCCAGAGCAGCGAACAGTTTTTTGACTGGGCTGAGCGGGAGCTGTACTTCCTCAGAGGTAGGGAGCGAGCAGGCCAGAGGTGATGAACGCCAGTGCCCTTGTTTGGGTGTAGGGCCTGGTAATCAGAGCCTGAAGGTTACGGATGGTGCCGTTCCCTCACAGCCCGTAGGCCAAGCACCATGGTCTGC
>NW_019947970.1:23803-25655 GCF_002910315.2 Salvelinus sp. IW2-2015
CTCCGAGACAGGATTGTGTCGAGGCACAGATCTAGAGAAGGGTACCAAAGCATTTCTGCAGCATTGAAGGTCCCCAAGTACACAGTGGCCTCCATAATTCTTAAATGGAAGAAGTTTGGAACCCTCAAAACTAAACTCCGCTAAACTGAGCAATCGGGGGAGAAGGGCCTTGGTCAAGGGGGTGACCAAGAACCCAAAGGTTACTCTGACAAAAGGCCAGAGTTCCTCTGTGGAGATGGGAGAACCTTCCAGAGAGACAACCATCTTTCAAGGCTTTATGGTAGAGTGACCAGACGGAAGCCATTCCTCAGTAAAAGGCACATGACAGCCCGCTTGGAGTTTGCCAAAAGGCACCTAGAGATTCTCAGACCATAAGAAACAAGATTCTCTGTTCTGATGAAACCAAGATCGAACTCTTTGGCCTAAATGCCAAATGTCACGTCTGGAGGACACCTGGCACCATCCCTACGGTGAAGCATGGTGGTGGCAGCATCATGCTMTGGGGATGTTTTTCAGTGGCAGGGACTGGGAGACTAGTCAGGATCGAGGCAAAGGTGAACGGAGCAATGTACAGAGAGGTCCTTGTTGAAAACCTGCTCCAGAGCTCTCAGGACGTCAGACTGGGGTGAAGGTTCACCTTCCAACAGGACAACGACCCTAAGCACAAAGCCAAGACAACGCAGGAGTGGCTTTGGGACATGTCCTTGAGTTGCCCAGCCAGAGCCCGGACTTGAACCTGATCGAACATCTCTGGAGAGACCTGAAAATAGCTGTGCAGCAACGTCTCCCATCCAACCTGACAGAGCTTGAGAGGATCTGCAGAGAAAAATGGGAGAAACTCCCCAAATACAGGTGTGCCAAGCTTGTAGCGTCATACCCAAGAAGAATTGAGGCTGTAATCGCTGCCAAAGGTGCTTCAACAAAGTACTGAGTAAAGGGTCGGAATACTTATGTAAATGTAATATTTCAGTTTAAAAAGATCTAAATTAGCAAACATTTCTAAAAACCTGTTTTTGCTTTGTCATTATGGAGTATTGTGTGTAGATTGATGAGGAGAAAAAAGCGATTTAATCAATTTTACATTAAGGCTGTAACATAACAAAATGTGGAAAAAGTCAAGGGGTCTGAATACTTTCCGAAGGCACTGTATACTTATTTACAATGACGGCCTAGCAAGAGGCAAAAAGGCTAAACTTTCCAGTTTGAGTGTGTTTTGCAGCTTGTTCCAGTCGCTAGCTGGAGCGAACTGAAAAGAGCAGCGACCCAGGGATGTGTGTGCTTTGGGGACCGTTAACAGAATGTGACTGGCAGAACGGGTGCTCTATATATAGTTGTATTGTTTTATTTAACCTTTATTTAACTAGTCAGTTAAGAACAAATTCATATTTTACAATGATGGCCTACCCCGGACAAACCCTCCCCTAACCCGGACTACACTGGACCAATTTGTGCGCCGCCCTATGGGATTCCCGATCACGGCCGGTTGTGATACAGCCCGGGATCGAACCAGGGTCTGTAGTGGCGCCTCTAGCACTGAGATGCAGTACCTTAGACCGCTGCACCACTTGCAGTAGGTATCTCAGATAGGGGGGAGTGAGGGCTAAGAGGGTTTTATAAATAAGCATCAACCAGTGGGCCTAGCACCGGATATACAGAGACGGCCAGTTTACAGAGTGCCGTGATGTGTCCTATAAGGAGCATTGTTGGCAAATCTGAAGGCCGACTGGTAAAGAACATCTAGCTGCTCGAGAGTACCCTTACCTGCCGATCTATACATTTCATCTCCGTAATTTAGCATGGGTAGGATGGTCGTCTGAATCAGGGTTAGTTTGGCAGCTGGGTGAAAGATGAG
>NW_019947971.1:0-3084 GCF_002910315.2 Salvelinus sp. IW2-2015
TCCCTCCATCTCTCTCTCTCTCTTCCCATCCCTCCATCTCTCTCTCTGTCTCTCCCCATCCCTCCATCTCTCTCTCTGTCTCTCCCCATCCCTCCATCTCTCTCTCTGTCTCTCCCCATCCCTCCATCTCTCTCTCTGTTTCCAGAAAGCTCCAGGAGAGCCAGGAGTCCATGTCCTCTAAGCTGGTTGATGCTGACCACAAGGCCCAGGCCCTACAGACAGGTAGCTACCAGTCCATTCAGTACCTGTCCTGTATCTGTCACACACTGTTGGCCTGACTAAAGCTGTTGTTTCCTGCCTCTTTTTCAGCTCTTGAAACAACTCAGGCAGAGCTCTTTGATCTGAAGACYAAGTATGAYGAGGACTGCACAGCAAAGTGAGTTTCAGCTAACCTCTGTGTGTTTCCTGAACATTTTCTTCATCCCATCACTTACTCCTGTGGTTAATTTCCAGTCACTGCAGCTCTCTCATAGTCCTCTGATATAATCCGGTGATTATGGGTCTCCTCTCCATCCAGAGGAAAGCCCCGAGTTGGACTTTCTCTTGCTGCTCAATAACAGCCTGTCTAAATCCAGGCTTTAGCAATACACTGTAAATACTGAGAGATTATATTGTTATTTATACATTCCAAATCACCAAATATACCACTGGATGGGGTTCTGTCTGTACGCCCTTTAGTCTTAGCGAGGGACACTGGGGAGCTGTGATAGTCGCTTATAAAGTGATGGGATGAATGACTATATGCTCCTTACTACCTAGTGTCTGTCTCTGTCTGTCGCGCTGTGTCTCTGTCTGTCTGGGCTGTCATCAGATGTTTCTGTCCGAGTAGAATGTGGTGTCTCCTTGAGGCTCTTGCTCAGGGCTATTTCAGGGCTGACCACCCAGTTCTGAGACACCGGGGGAACCAGACTCWACCCCAGAGAGAGGTTCTGTCTCCTGGCCTGATGCGCTGGGGCCTCCCCCTGTCACCCAGGGTCTGGAGCTACTGACTGTTGTGCTACTGTATTTGTGTAATTGGTTTACTATTACTCCGTGACGAGCATGCTCTCAATGGACACTTTTCAATAGACAAACAGGAAGTACACTGTCTCTGTCTCCCCCCTGGTTTTCTAGTGTGCTGATAGGTTCTCAGTCCCTGTGGAATGCTGGGAGAATAGAGTCATCTGTTATGTTTTTTTTTAATATGTCGTCTGTCTGGGCTCCTCCCTCTCCGCTGTAACCCCGTGGATACTCCACCGAACCCGCTGTAACCCCGTGGATACTCCACCGAACCCGCTGTAACCCCGTGGATGCTCTAACGAACCCGCTGTAACCCCGTGGATACTCCACCGAACCCGCTGTAGCCCCGTGGATGCTGTCTCATAGGTAGACAATAGACATGTATATCAATTTAGCGACTTACAAAGCGACTTACAATCATGCATGTATACATTTTCATTTGGGTGGTCCCCCACGCCAATTGTGCTCCGCCCCACTGCGATGCCGTGCCACAGACCACTGCACCACTCGGGGGCCCATGGGAGAAATCTGTTTTGTCTCTAAACTATCTCTGTATTTCTGTTCTGAGGTCTCTCAATCCAGTCTGCCTGGCACCTACTTACCATACCCTGTTCAAAGGCACTTAAATATTTTGTCTTGCCCATTCACCCTCTGAATGGCACACATACACAGCTCAATTGTCTCAAGGCTTAAAAATCCTTCTTTAACCCCGTCTCCTCACCTTCATCTACACTGACTGAAGTGGATTTAACAAGTGACATTAATAAGGGATCATAGATCTCACCTGGATTCACCTGGATTCAGTCTGTCATGGAAAGAGCAGGTGTTTTTTTGTACACTCAGTATTTAATATATTCCGTTCAGCAGGCGCTTTTATCCCAAGCGACTTAGTGATGCGTGCTTCCATTATGTACATATGGGTGGTCCCAGGAATCGAGCCCACTATCCTGGCGATTCAAGAGCCGTGCTTTACCAACGAGCTGCAGAGAACCTGTATGTATCCCTGAGCTCCAGCATGTTCTCTGCCAGCCGAGAGGGGGAGCAGGAGGGGGAGCGGGGGGGTTAATCCTCTTGCTTTGCGTGCCTGATTTAATCTGCCCTGATTCTGTACTCAATAAGAAGATGTATTATCACACAGATTTGTCTCCTCACCAAAACGCCTCTCTGTACCTCCAATATCACCCTTATGTTATAATAATAATAATGCACTACTGTCGTATAGGACTAGTCAAATACATACACTGTAGGGGAATAGCATGCCAGACTGATCTTCAATGACAGCTATATAAATACCTTTATGGGGATTTTACTGAATATTTTCCTAATTCCATGCTCGGTCTGGGTGCTCGGTCTGGGTGCCGCCCAACCGACGGTCAGAGGAGTGCTGGAGGATTATGGGAGATGGTAAGAGGCTCAGGGAGAAGGCTTTCAAAGAACACACACTGTCGGTGTTCAGCCGCTGAGGGTAGACGGTATAGATGAGTCTGAACTTGGCTCTTAGTTTCCCCCAACCCATTTCATCTGCCCTGAACTCTCCATGTCTCTGCATTAGCAAAGTTGTTGGATTGATTGGTTGCTAAAACGGATCGATTCATTTCTCCGAGGCGCCCGGTTTTCTCCTCCTCTGCTCTCTCCATCGCTCCCTGGTTACCACCTCCACAGCTCTCTCCATCGCTCCCTGGTTACCACCTCCTCAGCTCTCTCCATCGCTCCCTGGTTACCACCTCCTCAGCTCTCTCCATCGCTCCCTGGTTTCCGACCGTCCTCAGCTCTCTCCATCGCTCCCTGGTTACCACCTCCTCAGCTCTCTCTCATCGCTCCCTGGTTACCACCTCTCAGCTCTCTCCATCGCTCCCTGGTTACCACCTCCTCGCTCTCTCCGTCGCTCCCTGTTACCACCTCCTCAGCTCTCTCCATCGCTCCCTGGTTACCACCTCCTCAGCTCTCTCCATGGCTCCCTGGTTACACTCCTATCTGCTCTCTCATCGCCTCCCTGGTTACACCTCCTCAGCTCTCTCTCGCTCCTGGTTACCCACTCCTCAGCTCTCTCCGTCAGACTCTGGTTACTCACCTCCCAGCTCTCTC
>NW_019947971.1:7834-18590 GCF_002910315.2 Salvelinus sp. IW2-2015
GTGCGGGGTTTATTTTATTTTACTTAATATTTTCTAAATTCCATCCGTCTGGTGTTGTCTCGGTCTGGGTGCCTGCCAACCGACGTGTTCATGAGGAGTGCTTTGAAGTACTTATGGGAGATGTAAGAGGCTATCTAGGGAAGGCTTTCAAAGAATCACGAGCACTAGTCGGGTGGTTCAAGCGCTGAGGGTAGACGGTATAGATGAGTCTGAAATTGGCTCTTAGTTTCCCAACCATTTCAATCTGCCTGAACCTCCTCAAATGTCGTCTGCCTTAGCAAAGTCTGTTGTCGATGATTGGCTTGCCTAAACGGATCGGATTCATTTCCGAGGCGCCACCGGTTCTCCACCTCCCTCCCATCGCCTGTTTACCTCCCAAAGACTCCATCCAACGTCCCTGGTTTACCACTCTCCTCTCGCCATCGCTCCTGTTACCACCGTCCTCAGCTCCTCTCCATGCTCCCTGGCTTCGACTGTCCTCCTCAGCTCTCCAGCAATGCTCCCATGTTACTCACCTCCCCTGCCGTCTCCATCCTCCCCCACCACTCACTCTCTCCAGCCCGAGACACCTATTCTCCAGTCTGCTCCACTCTGGCTATACACCCTAACTGCTCTCGCTCGCTCCCTGACCCCTCTATCTTATCGGCTCCTGGCGTTACCGATCCTCCACATGCTTCTCCATTCGCTCCCTGGTTACGCGACCTGTCTCAGTCAGCTCTCTCCATGCCCCTGGTTACCACCTCCTCAGCTCTCTCATCGCTCCCTGGTTACCACCTCCTCAGCCTCTCTCCATCGCTCCCTGGTTACCACCTCCTCGACTCTCTCATCGCTCCTGTTACCACCTCCTCAGCTCCATCCATCCGCTCCTCTTGGTTACACCTACTCATCTCTCTCCACTCGCTCCCTGGTTACCACCTCCTCTGCTCTCTCCATCGCTCCCTGGGTACCACTCAGCTCTCTCGTCGCTCCCTGGTTACACCTCTCAGCTTCTCTCTTTACCACCCTCAGCTTCTCATCGCCTCCTGGTTACCACCTCAGCTCTCTCTCGCTCCCCTGGTTACACACCCTCAGTCTCTCTCGCTCCCTGGTTACCACCTCTAGTCTCTCTATCGGTCCTGGTTACCACCTCCTCAGCTCTCTCCATCGCTCCCTGGTTACCACCTCCTCAGCTCTCTCCATCGCTCCTGGTTACCACCTCTCAGCTCTCTCCATCGCTCCCTGGTTTACCACTCCCAGCTCTCTACTCAGCTCCTGGTTCACCACTCTCAGCTTCTCTCATCTCCCTGTTCACCCACCTCCTCAGTCTCTCTCCATCGCTCCTGGTTACCACCTCCTCAGCTCTCTCCGTCTCAATCCCTGGTTACCACCTCCTCAGCTCTCTCCGTCTCAATCCGGTTCACCCCTCTCAGTCTCTCCGTCGCTCCCTGGTTACCACCTCCTAGCTTCATGGCTCCCTGGTTACCACCTCCTCAGCTCTCTCCATCGCTCCCTGGTTAACCATCCTCAGCTCTCTCCATCGCTCCCTGGTTACACTCCCTCATCTCTCCATCGCTCCCTGGTTACCACCTCCTCACTCTCTCCGTTCAATCCCTGGTTACACTCATGCCCTCGCTCAATCCTGGCTTCACCCATCCTCTTCTTCTGGTGTGTTTGCCTTTGTCCCCTGGGGGGGGGGGGGGGGCACATGAATAATACAACAGCATGTAGAAATTAAAACTGTTAATTATTGTTGTGTTAATAACTGTTCGCAAAACAATGTCCATTACTAGTACACTTTACAATGCAAGAAGATACCGGTAGCCTCCAGTGTTGTAGGCTAACTTTCCTTGCTAGCTTACAGCTGAAGCGAACATCTATTCACTACCCTAGGACCTTGTTTGTGATAACATGCTAACCATAACGCAAAATATTGCTGATTTCAAAGTAGATTTTTACCAAAAACCCCTGCCGCACRTCTCTCCCACTCATGGTCGTCTTTCCTCGAGCCTCAAACTGTGTGTGTGTGAATGAACTCATCGGTTTGAAAGAGACAGCACACACTTCTATAAAATGAGAGATTGTTTGTTCTATGTAAAAAGCTGTTGATCAGTACAATAAGGCCCATATGGAAGGGAAAACGATTTGTTTTTCATCTACAGCCTTGTGTGAAATCAGCCTGATCAAGCTCAATAACCCAATGCATGGTACACACTCCTCTTGAATATCCATTCACCTGTATTGTGACCTGGGCTACGTCTTTATTTACCCAGTTAATCAATAGACTAGAGATTTACCATTCAAATAAAYGATTACTGTTATTTAGTTACACACACACTCCTCTTGTTCCGGTTCAGTCTTCATATGAGGGTAGAACATGGATTATGTCTCTATTGATTATGTCTCTATTGATTATGTCTCGCTATTCAGGTTTGATGCAATTTTCTACCGTTCATGTATTTATCAATTGTTTAGTCATTAATTATTATTATTATAGGCCTGTTGTCCCCCCACGTTTGTTGGGTAGGCATGCTCATTTTTTGGTGATAGCTGCAATATAGGCCTGTTCAAAAGTTTTTTTTTTTTTTAGGATTTCATTCTGTTGAGACATTTTTGTTGGCCAAATGAAAATTCCACCTGTAATGTTGTGTTAGCCGCAATATAATAGAACGATCGCTAGGCCTGCTATGCTACTCACATTCAGACCATGAAAAGGAGAAACCAAAGACGCCAAACTTAATTTGTTTATATTTTTCCCTAATAAAAATTTACTGACTTTTGATATTACCCTAATAAAGTTAATAAACTTTTYTTTTTTTTTTTGTRAAGGTTTGTTGTGGTGTTGCTATTATTAGGCTCTGCTAGTGCAGGCCAATGAAGGCATGGCACACTGGCGTGTCAACTGACTCCGACAGTTGATCCTGAGGTAAAGGCAGACTGTTTTAGACCTACCGAAGTTAGTCTAATGCTTATCTTTATAACATTCTGATCGAAAATGTACGAATTAGCCAACTTSTGTACGCCTATATCTGTATAGAAGTAGTAGCTTATCTGATAAGTATGTAAAGAAATTCCATGTCGATGTCTAGAGCTTGGCGCCGGCATGTCTCTCGTTTGGTCTCTCTAGGCCTAAGCTTGTCTTCCTTAATATTTATTGTATAAATATTAGTATCGCACAGTGGACAGCTATACCTGATCCATTAAGTGCGCACATCTCCGACAGCTAAACCGTGAGGTAGGCCGTTATTTTTAAGCTGCTACACATTGAAACACAACACTTTTGGGTTTTTTCCTAACTTGTTTTTGGCTGTTTTTTAAGGACACGTAACCTAACTGTGGATCGTTTGGCCGATGTCGGTAGTTTAGTGATGGCGCTGGCACCGCCCAGTTGGAGGTTTCTTTCTCTCTACTCTCGGATCTAAACCGGTCTCTCGGATCCGAACCAGCACGGGTCTGTTTTCCTCAGTCCTTTTTGGAATGGGTCTGACTAGTTCAGAGAGAGAAAGCCAAAAAGAAAGACTTTGTCAAGGCTGGCCAGGAGAGGAGTGCTAATCCCTCCTGTAGACCTCTAGTTCAGAGAGAGAAAGCCAAAAAGAAAGACTTTGTCAAGGCTGGCCAGGAGAGGAGTGCTAATCCCTCCTGTAGACCTCTAGTTCAGAGAGAGAACGCCAAAAAGAAAGACTTTGTCAAGGCTGGCCAGGAGAGGAGTGCTAATCCCTCCTGTAGACCTCTAGTTCAGAGAGAGAACGCCAAAAAGAAAGACTTTGTCAAGGCTGGCCAGGAGAGGAGCGCTAATCCCTCCTGTAGACCTGCGTCCCCATTGGCATCCTGTTCCCTATGGGTCCTAGTCAAAAGAAGTGCACCAAATAGGGAATAGGGTTTAATTTGGAGCGGAGCTGGAGTGTATGGAGGAGAGCCTGCTAAGCCCCAGCCAGGAGGCAGGATATGAAGGACCCTCAGAGGACTTACTGATGATGGATGTCCCTCTTCACTTTACTGACATGCCTGGGGACTTGGACCCGTATTCATAAAGTCTCAGAGTAGAAGTGCTGATCTAGGATCAGGTCCTCTCCTGTCCATTATAATTGTATTCATTATGATCTAAAAGGTGCACCTGATCTGAGATCAGCACTTCTAGTCTCAGATTCTTTATGAATATGGGACCTGGACTTGGATGAGACACCGTGTCTGTCTTCTTCTCTTGCCTATCAGAGAGATGCATATAAAACAATAGAGGCCTATAGAGTGAGAGAGATGWACTGAATAATTCAAGCAGTTGGATTTGTCACCTCAACTTGCTCTATTTCAACATTATTCATTACACGATTTAATGGCGGTTTAGTGAATGATTTATCCTAAATACAATGCTTTTAGTTTATTTTATTTTATATTTAGGCCTAACTTATTCCTTGCCACCCATTCTGAACCTAACTGCAGCTCTTTAAGTGTTTCAGTCATTTCAGTTGCTGTGGTAGCTGACGTGTATAGTGTTGAGTCATCCGCATACATAGACACACAGGCTTTACTCAAAGCCARTGGCATGTYGTTAGTGAAGATTGAAAAAATAGTAAGGGTCCTAGACAGCTGCCCTGRGGAATGCCTGATTCTACCTGGAATATTTTGGATAGTCTTCCGTTGAACGTGTTATTTTAGAAGGGTAACTCTTTATCCACAATATAGCAGGGGGTGTAAAGCCATAACACCCTCTGTGATCTGTTAGACAGGTAACTCTTTATCCACATTATAGCAGGGGGTGTAAAGCCATAACACACATGTTTTTCCAGCAGCAGACTAGGATCAATAATGTCAAAAGCCACACTGAAGTCTAACAAAACATCCCCCACAATCTTATCAATTTCTCTCAGCCAATCAGTCATTTGTGTAAGTGCTGTGCTTGTTGAATGTCCTTCCCTATAAGCATGCTGAAAATCTGTCAATTTCTTTACTGTAAAATAGCATTGTATCTGGTCAAACCTAATTTTTCCAAAAGTTTACAAAGGGTTGGTAACAGGCTGATTTTGGTCGGCTATTTGAGCCAGTAAAGGGGGCTTTACTATTCTTAGGTAGCGGAATTACTTTTGCTTCCCTCCAGGCCTGAGGGCACACACTTTCTAGTAGGCATAAATTGAAGATATGGCAAATAGGACTGGCAATATCGTCCGCTATTATCCTCAGTAATTTTCCATCCAAGTTGTCAGACCCCGGTGGCTTGTCAATGTTGACAGACAATAATGTCACCTCTTCCACACTCACTTTACAGAATTCAAAATTACAAGGCTTGTCTTTCATAATTTGGTCAGATATACTTTGATGTGTAGTGTCAGCGTTTTGTTGCTGGCATATCATGCCTAAATTTGCTAATCGTGCCAATTAAAAAATAATTAAAGTAGTTGGCAATGTCAGTGGATTTTGTGACGTATGAGCCATCTGATCCAATGAACGATGGAGCGTTGTTTGCCTTTTGCCCAAAATGTAATTGACTATTTATTTATTTTTTATATACATCTTTTTTTATAACCTTTTTATTTAACTAGGCAAGTCAGTTAAGAACAAATTCTTATTTACAATGACGGCCAAACCCGGACGACACTGGGCCAAKTGTGCGCCGCCCWATGGGACTCCCAATCACGGCCGGATGTGATACAGCTTGGATTCGAACCAGGGRCTGTAGTGACACATCTTGTGTTGAGATGCACACTGCGCCACTCGGGASCCTTTAAGGTGCTCCAAAGCTTTTTACTATCAATCTTTGTCATTTAGATTTGTTTCATAGTGTAGTTTCTTCGTCTTTTTGTTAAGTTTAGTCACATSATTTCTCAATTTGCAGTACGTTTGCCAATCGGTTGTGCAGCCAGAYYTMTTTGCCATTCCTTTTGCCTCATCCCTCTCAACCATACMATTTTTWAATTCCTCATCAATCCACAGGGATTTAACAGTTGTACAGTGATTTTCTTAATGGGTGCATGTTTATTAGTAACTGGAATRAGCAATTTCATAAATGYGTCAAGTGCAGCGTCTGGTTGCTYCTCATKACACACCACGGACCAACAGATATTCTTTACATTAACAACATAGGAATCACTACAAAACGTATTGTATGACCTCTTATACACTATATTAGGCCCAGCCTTTGGAACGCTGGTTTTCCTAGACATGGCTACTATATTGTGATMACTACATCCTATGGATTTGGATACTGCTTTAAAGCTAATTTCTACAGCATTAGTAAAGATGTGATCAATACATGTTGATGATTTCATTCCTGTGCTGTTTGTAACTACCCTGGTAGGTTGACTGACAACCGGAACCAGTTTGAAGTCCCTAGTTACAGTTTAAAGATTTTTCTTGAGTGGGCCAGGTTGATGGAAAGCCAGTCAATATTTAAATCACCTAGAAAATATACCTCTCTGTTGATGTCAAATTATCAAGTGTTTTACTCGTGTTWTCCAGATACTGACTGTTAGCACTTGGTGCTTCTACACCTGCATTGCTTGCTGTTTTGGGGTTTTAGGCTGGGTTTCTGTACAGCACTTCAAGACATTGGCTGATGTAAAAAGGCCTTTATAAATACATTTGGTTGATTGATATAGCAGCTTCCCACCAGMATGGGCTTTAGGTGAGGCAGATGAACCTGTAGCCATATTACTTCAACAATATTTAACATGAAATCCTCACTCTAAGCTTTACAGGATTCTGAATATAAACGATCACACATTTTGGCATTTCTGTCTTTTCTGTAGATGTTATAACCATGTATTGCTACCACTGTATTATCAAAGGTATTGTCTAAAGTGAGTTTCAGAGATAGTCAGAATATGAATGTCATCTGTTACTAGCAAGTTATTATCGATTTAATGAACCTTGTTTCTTAAGCTACATATGTTAATTTTGGCTATTTTTAGCACTTTTCTGGGATGCTTGCTTGTTTTCATTGCTTTACTGGGAAGCTTAGTAGAGGTAGACATGCTCATGTTATTTATGTTAGTGCAGGGTGAGCTGCACACAGTGGACTTCCTCCTAGAGCACACCGCCTCAGTGCTAACAGTATAACTCTGGTTCATAGGCTCATGATTACTGCATACAATAGCTGTAGGATCAGCAGAGGCATTCAGAGCAGTTAGAGGGACATACATTAGGTTACTTACATTGTGTCTTCCAGCACCCCCTGGTGTAATGTACATTTGCTGAAGCATTATGGCAACTCAGTGACACAATGGTAGGGATTAACTGAGCAGGGCTCGGGTCATTGATAAGTCATTGTCTCAACACAGCCTTATAATGCTGTGAAAGGATCCAGGAACCCAAATGATTTGGGTGGATCCCATCCTCCTTATAATACGAGCTTTGTTTCCAGAAGGTATCAAAGTTGTCAAATGTTACACCAACAGAGCTGTAGTAGTCTCGTAGCCAGTTATGGAGGGCTAAAAGGATCATARCACAAGGCGAGACCCAGATGCAGTCACAGGAGGCAGATGGTTGGAGTCTTACAATGTGTATTAATACAAAGGGGTAGGCAAGAGAATGGTCGTGGACAGGCAAAAAGGTCAAAACCAGATCAGAGTCCAGGAGGTACAGAGTGGCAGACAGGCTCTCATGGTCAGGCAGGTGGGAACAAATAGAGGTTCTTTTGCATAATTTAGTGGAACTAAATTGTCGCGTGTGTATTTTCCTTAGTTGCCGTTTTCGTTAGTCATCATACATTTTGTCACACCACATACAGAGCCTAGTTATAGCAGAATATCATCGCGGCTCGTTGCTGCTTGCAGGTCCTCGGCTCGTTGCTGCTGTAGTGAAAAGTGTTTTTATATAAGCCCAGTCATTGCAACAATTCTAAAYGCAATCCTGCGTTAACAGTTTTGATGGCCACCATTTTAAAAATAGCAATTTTTATTTCTCAACTTGTATTAGAAGCAYGCCTCACATTCGCCATTCAATTACATAGGCAATGGKAGGCAGGCTATCAGCGCGTCACACGCCACTTTGCAATGTGAGCTGGAGACCGTATGCATTTTGAAACGTTAATGTTTTACTTCGTATTGTGAGGCATGTCTTACCTTGCTTCAAAGTAGCCTAGGCAAAATCCCACAATTGAAATGTGGAGGCAATTATTTTCCTGAAGACTTCCTCATATACAGTTTAACCATGCATTTCTCTCCTGTTCTATTGGTTTCCATATCAACTTTCTTTCGTTGTCCAGAAGCCAAAGGCAGCAGATCCTAAGTCATGTACAACCCATCCTGGTCATATTATCAACCCATCCTGGTCATGTTAACACCATCCTGGTCCTATTAACAACCGCTCCTGGTCATATTATCAAAACCCATCTGGTCATATTACAACGCACTGGTCATGATTAACAACCCCATCTTGGCATATAACAACCCAATCCTGGTCATATTATCAACCCATCCTGGTCATATTATCAACCCATCCTGGTTCATTATCTCATCTGCTCATAACAAACCCAAATCCCCTGGTTAAATAAAAATTGGTTTAAATCAACCCATCCTGGTCATACACCCATATTTAATCCCACCATCCTGGTTTCCTATTACAACCCATCTGGTCGTATTAACAACCCATCCTGGTCATATTAACACCCATCCTGGTCATATTATCAGACCCCATCCTGGTCATATTATCGACCCATCCTGGTCGTAATTATCAACCCATCCTGGTCATATTAACACCCATCCCTGGTCCATATTAACGACCCATCCTGGTCATATTAACACCCATATCCCTGGTCATATTATCCACAACCCATCCTGGTCATGTTATCAACCCATCCTGGTCATATTATCACGCCATCCTGGTCCATATATCAACCCATCCTGGTCATATTAATAACCATCCTGGTCATAATTATATAACCCATCCTGAGTCATAGTCTACAACCCATCTGGTCATACATTACAAACCCATCCTGGTCATTTATCAACCCATCCTGGTCATATTATCACCCATCCTGGTCATATATCAACCCATCCTGGTTAATATTAAAACCCATCCTGGTCATATTATTAAAACCCATACCTGGTTATTTAACAACCCATCCTGGTCATATCAACCCATCTGGTCATATCAACCCATGCTGGTCATATTATCAACCATCTTATATCACCATCCTGGTCATATTATCAACCATCCTGGTATATTATCAACACCATCCTGGGTCATTTAATCAACCCATCCTGGTTAATTATCAACCATCCTGGTCATGTTAACAACCCATCCTGGTCATGTTAACAACCCATCCTGGTCATGTTAACAAACCATCTGTCATGTTACAACATTGGTCATGTTAACAACCCATCTGGTCATGTTACACAATCCTGGTCATTATCAACCCATCCTGGTCATTAACAACCCATCCTGGTCATATATCCCATCCTGGTCATATTATCAAACCCATCCCTGCGTCATAATATCAACCCATCCTGGTCATATTAACAACCCATCCTGGTCATATTAACAACCCATCCTGGTTACCCCCCCTTTCTAACCAATCGTTTCTGTTAGAATGCTGATTCCTGACTAATTGCTTTTTGGCAAATGTTATATATATATTTTTTTCTTCATCAGTCATGTTGTCCGACGCTGTCCGGATCTGTAGCTCTACTGTTGATTTAAGTGATTCACATTTCCAGATGTGCTGTATTGTGTGCTTGGTTGGATACGTAACAGAGACCTCCTGTCACGTGTGTGTGTGTGGTGTGTTTCTGTCCTGGATGGGAGGTTTTACATGATCGCTTCTGGTGAGGCCACACACACACACACACACACACACACACAGCGTGGCTTTACTAAATGGGCAGATGCTTTTAACCAATAGAGAGGAATAAACCTCCCTGGTCCATTCATTCTGCTGTATTGCCTCCGCGTCAATGGTGACCTCAAATCAGCTGTGTTTGCTGTATTCAGATCAGAGCAAGTAGTAAGCTATCACCCACACACACACACACACACACACTTAGCAGCAACTGGCCTGTGGTGGTTGTATCTGCACATTACCGCTTGGCCATGCCTGTGTGGTGTATCTGCACATTGCCGCTTGCACTGGCCTGTGTGTTGAATCTGCACATACCCTTGGCAGCTGCTGTGTGGTATGTATCTGCACATTACCCTTGCACTGTCTGTGTGGTTGTATCTGCACATTACCCTTGGCAACTGCTGTGTGGTTGTATCTGGCACATTGCCCTTGCACTGCCTGTGTGGTTGTATCTGCACATTACCCTTGCGGCTGCCTGTGTGGTTGTAATCTGCACATTCCCTTGGCACTGTCTGTGTGGTTGTATCTGCACATTACCCTTGGCGCTGCCTGTGTGGTTGTTATCGCAACATTACCCTTGGCGCTGCCTGTGTGATGGTATCTGCCACATTAACCCTTGGGGCTGCCTTTGTGGTTGTATCTTGCACATTACCCTTGGCGCTGCTGTGTGTTGTAAAATGGCACATTACACTTGGCGCTGCCTGTGATGGTTGGTCATCTGCAACATGTAACCTGGGCACTGCCAGTGTGGTTTTGTATCTGACAACATTACCCCTGGGCACTGGCCTGTTGTGGTTGTAATTGCACATTACCAGACTTAGTAACACTGGTGTGGTCCACGATTTCTAATGGTCTATTGAAAAAAACACTGAATCATAGACGCAGAATTACAGATAAGCTAAATTAAGGTAATTAAGGGCACGTATGCATAATCAACCTGTAATTAAACGTTAGGAGTGTTAATGTAATTAAGGATTTTATATGCCGTGTCCATTTGTGTGGCAGGCT
>NW_019947972.1:0-2053 GCF_002910315.2 Salvelinus sp. IW2-2015
CCAGCTCCTCTCTTCTTCTCTCTACCTGTCTGAATAACACCAAGCCTCTCTCTCTGTATATATATATATTATTGCTTTCTCACACTCACTCCCCCCTCCCTCCCTCTCATTCTTCTCTCTTCTGTATCTCTCTTCTCTCAATTCAATTCAATTCAATTCCTTTATTGCAAGGGAAACATATGTTAACATTGCCAAAGCAAGTGAGGTAGATAATATACAAGTGAAATAAACAATACAAATTAACAGTAAACATTACATCACAGAAGTTCAAAAGAATAAAGACATTTAAATGTCATATTATGTCTATATACAGTGTTGGTTAAAGTAAATAAGTAAACATAAATATGGGTTGTATTTACAATGGTGTTGTTCTTCACTGGTTGGTTGACCTTTTCTTGTGGCAACAGGTCACACATCTTGCTGCTGTGATGCACACTGTGGTATTTCACCCAGTAGATATGGGAGTTTATCAAGATTGGGTTTGTTTTCTAATTCTCTGTGGATCTTTGTAATCTGAGGGAAATATGTGTCTCTAATATGGTCATACATTTGGCAGGAGGTTAGGAAGTGCAGCTCAGTTTCCACCTCATTTTGTGGGCAGTGAGCACATAGCCTGTCTTCTCTTGAGAGCCATGTCTGCCTACGGCGGCCTTTCTCAATAGCAAGGCTATGCTCACTGAGTCTGTACATAGTCAAAGATGTCCTTAAGTTTGGGCCAATCACAGTGGTCAGGTATTCTGCCACTGTGTACTCTCTGTTTAGGGCCAAATAACTTTCTAGCATCTTTGCACTATTTTTTGTTAATTCTTTCCAGAACGATCTAACGATCTAATGAAATCTATTACAAAAATAAAGCAAACTGGATGGAATATGGAGAAAAATTCTTCCTAAATCTCAATAAAGGAACGCTAACAAAAATGATTTGCAGAAACTTGCTACTGAAGTCGGAGTCATCTATGATTCCCCAAATTATATTTTAAAAGAGGAAGCTAATTATTTTAGGAAGATGTTCTCTTTTCCGTCTCATCTTCTCCCACTGAATGAAGATTACGGTAAGGAATTCTTTACAAATAATATAAAAAAAATTGACAAAATGGAAAATTAACAAATATACAGAAAGATCAGTGCGAAGGCCAAATTACAGAGGAATAACTTTTTTGAGGTTATTAAATCCTTTCATTCTGGAAAAACCCCAGAGCTTGATGGCATACCGGTAGAGGTATATCAAACCTTTTTTGAAAGCTCCATTGTTTTAACTACTCCTCTAGAAATGGTAGGCTGTACTCAGCAGGAAGGTCTGATTTCTCTATTATTAAAACAAGACCCAGATGGAAAATATAAAGAAAAAAAACTGGAGGCCTCTTACACTTCAATGTTGTGATGCAAAAATACTGGCAAAATGCACTCAGAATTAAAAGGGTTTTACCAGGTATTGTTCATCCTGATCAGACAGGTTTTTTACATGGACGATACATTGGAGATAATATTCGACAACTACTAGAAATAGACAGGAATGGTATTTACAGTGGATTTTGAAATGGCATTTGATAAAGTAAGACTGGATTTTATATTTAAATAAATGCCTAGATTTTTTCAATTTCGGTAATTCTGTTATAAAATGGGTAAAAATAATGTATAGCAACCCCAGGTGTGAAATAGTAAATAACGGCTACTTCTAGAGAGTTTTGAATTTGTCAAGAGGAGTTAAACAAGGGTGTCCTCTGTCACCATATCTATTCGAAATGCTATTAAAATCAGATCCAATAACAACATCAGAGGATTAGAAATCCATAAAAACAAAGGTGTCCATGTATGCTGATGACTCAAGTTTTATRTTTTAGTCCACAAGCCTGGTGATATAATGGTGATGTACTGGTGATCCCTGCGATGTCTCATTAAAGATCTAGATAACTTTTCTGTACTCTCTGGACTAAAACAATATTACATATTGGATATTTAAAAGACAACTTTTACATTACCCTGCAGTTTCCCTATAAAATGGACTGACAGTGAAGTAGACATACTTGGTATTCATATCACAAAATATATAAAT
>NW_019947972.1:3613-10907 GCF_002910315.2 Salvelinus sp. IW2-2015
GGACCGATAAACTGGGCGGATGGAAATAGGAAAATAGCATAGCAGATATGGTAAAGTATAGACAATTTCATTTGAGGACAGGACGTGTTGACAACTGTGGCATATCGTTGCGAAAATAAGTTGGAGAGAGAGATAATTTTATGTACACGATTCATGGTAACGAGGAATGAGTTGGACATGGAATGATTGAATATATGAAACGCAACGCAAATTCAAGAGACTTTCGTGGTGGTTCAGCTAAAAGTTATTAATATAGAATTCTTAGCCATCAACAAACTGTTTGAATATTTGTGGCATAAAGTCATCGAAGCTGCTCGCAGATTTTTTGTGAGGATCAGAGATCAAAATATACCGATTTATTTTATTTTGCCCTCAGGTAGCTGTTTCTGGTCTCAGGTTCAAGAATGGCTGAACAATGCATAGCATTGACTAATTGACCGCTAGAAATAGTACTGTTAGGAGATCTGGGAGAACCGGTCAGTCAGTATTCTAATATACTAATACTCCATAAAGTATTTATGTTCAAACTCGCAATCTGTGGATGTCTATTCGATAGATTGGAATTGTAACATTTACATCACAGCAATAGTTGAAAGATATGTGGTTGCGTAGAAAACCGAAGTGGGTGGCCAGCACGAGATAGATGGATGGGCTGAGGGTTGGGATGTGGAATTGGAGACAAGTGGGAGTGGAGTTGCTGTGTGGGAGATAGAATGATGTTCAAATATAAAAGTTTAAAAAAATAATAAAAATAAAAAAGTCTAAATAAAACAATTAAAAGTCAGTTTGAATGATACTGAGGGGCAGTGTTTTTACAACTAATGCCAGTTTGACTGAGGCTGATGCCGTGCATATGCATATACACATGGGGGGGTCAGTGCAGGTTGTCAGTCCAGTTCAAGTCTTCAGCAGTCTGATGGCTTGTAGATAGAAAATGTCTCTGATCCTGTTGGTATCAGACCCTCATGCTCCGATAATGTCTGCCCGACGGTAAGGGAGAGAACAGCTTGTGGCTGGAGTATGTTGGGTCCTTGATGATGCTACAGGACTTCCTCACCAAGTAGATGTCCTAGATGGGTGGGAGCACGGTCCCAGTGATGTACTGGGCTGTCTTCACCACCCGCTGGAGGGTCACGGTCCCAGTGATGTACTGGGCCATCCTCACCACCTGCCGGAGGGCCACGGTCCCGGTGATGTACTGGGCTGTCTTCACCACCCGCTGGAGGGCCACGATCCCAGTGATGTACTGGGCTGTCTTCACCACCCGCTGGAGGGCCACGGTCCCAGTGATGCACTGGGCCATCTTCACCACCCGCTGGAGGGCCACGGTCCCAGTGATGTACTGGGCCATCTTCACCACCCGCTGGATTGCCTTGCGGTCGTAGATGGAGCAATTCCCATACCAGGCCATGATGCAACCGGTCAGGACACTCTTGATGGTGCAGTGGTAGTATTTGGAGAGGACCCGGGGTGGCAAGCCGAATTTCTTTAGCCACCTTAGGAAGTAGAGATGCTGTTGCGCCCTCTTGACAAGAGTGGTGGTGGTGTTGGTCCACGTCAGGACTACAACCGCGGTGTCGTCAGCAAACTAGATGATGGAGTTGGTGTCGTGCAAAGCCACACAGTCGTGGGTGAACAGGGAGTACAGCAGGGGGCTGAGGTAACACCCCTGGGGTGGCCTCTGTTGGTTAAGAGTGAGTGTGGAAGAGGTGTTGTTGCCAATCCTCACAGCTGTGGTCTGCCCGTCAGGAAGTCCAGGACCCAGTTGCAGAGGGTGTCTCCAGATCCAGGGCTCTGAGCTGGTGTTCAGACCCAGGGCTCTGAGCTTGGTGTCCAGACCAGGCTCGTGAGCTTGGTGTTCAGACCAGGGCTCTGAGCTTGGTGTCCAGACCCAGGGCTCTGAGCTTGGTGTTCAACCCAGGGCTCTGAGCTTAGTGGTCTCGACCCAGGGCTCTGAGCTTGTGTCCAGATCCAGGGCTCTGAGCTTAGTGTCCAGACCCAGGGCTTCTGAGCTTGGTTTCCAGACCCAGGCTCTGAAGCTTGGTGTCCAGACCAGGCTCTGAGCTTGGTGTCCAGACCCAGGGCTCTGAGCTTAGTGTCGACCCAGGGCTCTGAGCTTAGTGTCCAGACCAGGGCCTCTGAGCTTGGTGTCCAGACCAGGGCTCTGAGCTTAGTGTCCAGACCCAGGGCTCTGAGCTTGGTGTCCAGACCCAGGGCTCTGAGCTTGGTGTGGAGCCTGGAGGGAACAATAGTGTTGAATGCTGAACTGTAGTCTATGAACAGCATTCTCACATAGGTGTTGCTGTTGTTCAGATTGGTTAGAGCTGTTTGAATAGCGATGGAAATGGCATCTTCCATGGATCTGTTGGAGCGGTAGGCACATTGGAGTGGGTCCAGTGTGCCTGGTATGGTGGCCTTGATGTGGACCATGACCAACCTCTAGAAGCACTTTATGATGACCGGGTTGAGTGCAACAGCGATAGTCATTTGGGCATTTCACTTTATTTTTCTTGGGCACAGGGACGATGGTGGTCTCCTTAAGCAGGGGGACTACAGTCTGGGATAGGGACATGTTGAAGATGTCCGAGAAGACGCCTGCCAGCACACACTCTGAGGATACGGCCAGGGATGCCATCTGTGCCTGCCGCTTTGTGAGTTTTCCTCATGACTCTCTCTCCCTCTCCTTCTCTCTCCCTCTCTCTCTCTCATTACCAGAGAATCATCTCTCCCTCTGTAAAACCATGTACATACAGTCTAATATGATATTACCAGAGAATTAACAACAACATTAGAGAGTTATTGTTCCAAGTGTTCAAACGAACTGATGTGCAATGGTCCCATTTGGTCAGATCTGAAGTAGAGCATTAGTTTGTGTGTTTGAGTGTGTGTGTGTGTTTGTGTGTTTTGAGTGTGTGTGTTTGTGTTTGAGTGTGCGTGTGTGTGTGTGCATCAAATCAAACTGTATTTGTCACATGCACCGAATACAACAGTGTAGACCTTACCGTGAAATGCTTACTTACAAGCCCTTAACAGTGCAGTTCAAGAAGAGTTAAGAAAAGTTAAGAAAATATTTACCAATTAAGAAATATGCATTTGTGTGTGTGTGTGTGTGTGTGTGCATGCACGTGTGATTTGTGTATGTGTGTGTGCTTGCAAATAGTATGCATTGTGTGTTGTTTGCAAATGTATGCATTTGTGTGTGTGTGCTTGCAAATGTATGCATTTGTGTGTGTGTGTGTGTGTGTGTGTGTGTGTGTGTGTGTGTTTGCACGTGTGTCTGTTTGCCAGTTACATAAACACAGAGAACATGAACCAACTGCTGGGATGACAAATAGAGACAGGGATATTTGTATGCAGCCTGGCCCCAACTCATGAATATTCATGAACTGCCGAAGACACATACACGACTCCGTGACTTGCGGAGTAAGGTTACGCAACAGCCAACAGACCATATAAAATGGTCAAAAACATACCCAATTAGGAAAACTGTCAACAACAAATTAAAACACAAACTCATTTAGTTAACCCTGAACAGGAAGAACCTGATGGCATTTACAGAACAATAAGCAACTAAGCTGTCGAGGTGAAAAAATAAAACAAGTATACAAAATGATATACTGTTCCCATGGGTCGTCTGATTGTCCTCACACAGGGAAACACACAACCCATAGATAACCAACCCATAGATAACCAACCCATAGATAACCAACCCATAGAAACATTTTACATTCAGTCATTTAGCAGACTCTCTTATCCAGAGCGACTGCATACTTGTCCAACACAGGAATTGAACCCACAAGCACCATGTTCTAACAACTGAGCCACACGGGACCAGCCAGTTGGTAGAGCTGCAACCAAGCAACCAAGGAAGTGGTTCTATGAATCACCTGTCTCTCTCTTTGACTGAAGTCTGAAGGGTTTTATAGAGCTGCATCAGTACCTCCAGGATTGTGGCGATTCTGTAATCACTTTTTTTTTTTTTTTTTTTTTTTTTTTACAAAATCAACTATTCTCTTCATATTACGCAAGCCTTTGCAAAATTGACCAATCACCGCACGGTACCACATAAAACAGTGAAATCACTGCACTTGAAAAAATAGGGATCGCAATTTTAACCAATTACCACACTTTTACCCCATAAAATGGTTCAATCAAGGCACACGCAACAAAACGTTTTTCCCCGCCAGCGCATTGTCATGACAACTTGGACCAAAATCATGGACGGAGAACAGAGCACAATAAACAGAGTAGGCTAGCTCTCCCTGTTACTGTAAATCGTTCATAGAACACAGCTTACAGTATGTCATTTCATCCCTGTTACTGTAAACCGGTTCATAGAACACAGCTTACATTATGTCATTTCATCTCTGTTACTGTAAACCAGTTCATTGAACACAGCTTACATTATGTTATTTCATCTCTGTTACTGTAAACCAGTTCATTGAACACGCTTACATTTATGTAATTTCATCCATGTTACTGTAACCAGTTCATAGGAAACATTTGTACAGTATGTCATTTCATCTCTGTTACTGTAAACTGGTTCATTGAACACAGCTTATATTATGTCGTTTCATCCCTGTTACTGTAAACCAGTTCATAGGACACAGTTTACAGTATGTCATTTCATCCCTGTAAAACGTGGCAGCCATTGATAACAGGTCTGGGCTGTGACGATCATTATTGAGGTTTATCTGCTGTAAACTTTCCTTCWCCTCCAAGAGTGGTGTGCGGATTTTAAGGTGCCCATCATCTTCCACTATATTGAGTTCAACACTATCTATCTCACATACTGTAGAGACCATAAAGAAAGCCATTGGCTGCATCCCAATGAAATTGTTGCCAGCAGAGCTGGCTAGGCTGTTTTCATGTTATCCAATCATYGGCCAGAGCGTCAAGTGTGCGCTCCGAAGAGYGAAACGAGATGGGTGGGGCTAAAGCTTAAGASGGTGTGAACGATGCTGAATGGGTGGAGACAAAGAGGAGCTCTTCACTAGATACCAAAACATTCAAAGGCCATTTTCTCAAAAGTGAGTTTACAAGTTGATCAASTTCAAAAGCAGAATTACTTTCCCATTGTTCCTCAAATGTAGTGTATAATGTACAATTTTTGTAGCTCTGAGTCTCTACTTTTATCCAATGTAAAAAACACAATTTCAAATGTTGCTACATAAGACCGATTCCAGGTGGTGGGTGACATATTGTGCACTACTCCATATAATAACCGGGTTATTTACTATATTCCATATATGGGGCGTCCCACGAAATTAGTTCCTTTTAAGTAGAAATTGTTTACAAATATTGCATTTTAAAAGCCTGTTATATTACATGAAGTGCCATTTAATATAGATCACATGGAGAATTCAATACATCAGATTTTTAATATGAATAAAGACTTGTCAGTGACAAAATTCAGCATTTTCTGTGCATCCTTCGTGACTTCTAGGAAGATTTTAACACACTTAACCCCAGCATTTCTCCACGTTTCACCATCATTGTAAAGTCCTAGTTATGTTGTTGTTTTGACAGTCATTTCTGRAGATGATTATTTATTTATTGTTATTAGTGATTCATTTTAAGGTCAACCCTGTTACCTGAACTGAACTCTTGTTTTAATACAGTGAAAATATTCATTTTTAAATATGTTTTATAAAAGCAGGTGAGCTGATTCTACAGTTTTTTGCCATTTTCTGGTGTTTTGTGGTGGAAAACTGAGTAGGTTGATCATAACACCAAGACTTTGATCTGAAGCCATTCTTGTGATTATTGTGACTTTGCCATTGTAATTGTTTGTAAGCTTGTGTAGTCTAAAATGAATCCCGCAACTTACCCTGGTCCAGGGTCAACTCTGTTATGGTGTGCATGTACCCAGGGACCGCAACCTTACCTGGTCCAGGGTCAACTCTGTTATGGTGTGCATGTACCCAGGGCACCGCAACCTTACCTTGGTCCAGGGTCAACTCTGTTATGGTGTGCATGTACCCAGGACACAAAACCTTACCTTGGTCCAGGGTCAACTCTGTTATGGTGTGCATGTACCAGGGCAACACAACTTACCTTGGTCACAGGTCAACTCTGTTATGGTGTGCATGTCCCAGGGCACCACAACCTTACCTGGTCCAGGGTCAACTCTGTTATGGTTGCATGTACCCAGGCACCAAACCTTACCTTGGTCCAGGGTCAACTCTGTTATGGTGTGCATGTACCAGGCACCACAACCTTACTGGTCCAGGGTCAACTCTGTTATGGTATGCATGTACCCAGTTGACATAAACCTTACCTTGGTCCAGGGTCAACTCTGTTATGGTATGCATGTACCACAGTTGACATAAACCTTACCTTGGTCCAGGGTCAACTCTGTCATGACCTCTTTGATCGGACATTCCAAGCAGATTAGTTTATTTGTTCAAAAGATGACCAAAATAAACCAATACACAAAAGGAACAAAAGAGGCATGCTAGCTAAAGATTCAAAAGTCAACCTCGTGGCCTCCTGGTCAACAATAAAACCAGCAGCTTCACCTCTTGCCAGCTGGAACACTGACTGACCCCGTCCTGATGACATGCTTATCAAGGCCTCTTGGCAGAGCACAGCCCTCGACTTGGTTGGTGCTGCCACCTGGGGGATGAGGTGTGGAAGTGTTCCTGGTAGAGTGTGTTGCTAACACTAAACAACCTCGCCATATCTTAACAGTAGGTCAACCATAAGATCGCAGTCATATAAATACCAGTTGGGTCAGCACAGCTTTGTCCAAAATGGGTTATTTTATACGCCAATGTCATGACACCAATTTATAATGTCATAACACCGTCAAAATGTCATAACACCATGTCATAATGTCATAATACCATAAACCAGCCTCAGAAGGTCATAACCAGTGCATAAGTCATAACAGTGTCATAATGTCATACACAGTGTCATAATGTCATCACCAGTGTCATAATCAAACACCAGTGTTATAACACCAGTCTCAGAAGGTCATAACACCAGTGTCATAATACCAATACACCAGTGTATAACACCAGTCTCAGAAGGTCATAACACCAGTGCATAATACCATAACACCAGTGTCATTGTTAACACCAGTGTCATAATGCCATAACACCAGTGTTATAACACCAGTCTCAGAAGGTCATAACACCAGTTCATAATGTCAATAATGTCATAACACCAGCCTCAGAAGGTCATATACACCAGTGTCATAATGTCCATAACACCAGTGTCTAATGTCATAACACCAGTGTCATAATGCCATAACACCAGTGGTTATAACACCAAGTCTCAGGAGTTCCAT
>NW_019947972.1:12522-22195 GCF_002910315.2 Salvelinus sp. IW2-2015
GTGTCCGGAGGATACTCCTGTGTTGATGGTATCAACAGGTCAGCTGTCAGCCAGCCGAGGGAGACATGTCCACTGTGCCCTGGGAGCCTTCTATGACACAAACCCTCGGGGATCCTGCTCACCACGTCACCAATGTCACCGTACATGAACAACCAACAGGTATGGAGGTCAATCGTAAAGACCACAGTCATATAACAGTTGGGTCAGTACTTTGTGGTCAGGTCACAATGTAAGATCAGTCGTTAGATCACACAACCATAACCTGGTTATTTTATAACACCAATGACATAAACCAGTGTCACCGTAAAGTGTGAATCCAGTGGAGGCTGAACCACCAACGGGTATGGAGATCAATCATTGAACTACTGTTGTGGTTGGTTCAGCACAGCCTGTATGTGATAGTATGTGCTGTTATAGGGATAATGATATAAGGATGTATGTTTCCATGCTCACAACACCACTGTCACCAGCGTACCGCAAAGGTGATAAATGCAGGGTATTTGTGTTGATAGTGTTACGGATGGCCTATTGTTAACACCGTACTCGGCTAAGTCTAGGGCTTCATAATGGTTCTGTAACCTGATTGGATGTGTGCATTCATGTGACAAGTAAGCATATGCAACCAGGTGTTGAATGTATGTACCCAGGGGACAGCACCTTAACCTGGTCCAGGGTCAACTCTGTTATGGTGTGCATGTACCAGGCACGCAACCTTACCTGGTCCAGGGTCAACTCTGTTATGGTGTGCATGTACCCAGGGCACCGCAACCTTACCTGGTCCAGGGTCAACTCTGTTATGGTGTGCATGTACCCAGGCACCGCAACCTTACCTGGTCCAGGGTCAACTCTGTTATGGTGTGCATGTACCCAGGGCACCCACCTTACCTTGGTCCAGGGTCAACTCTGTTATGGTGTGCATGTACCCAGGACAGCAACCTTACCCTGGTCCAGGGTCAACTCTGTTATGGTGTGCATGTACCAGGGCAAAGCAACTTACCTTGGTCCAAGGTCAACTCTGTTATGGTGTGCATGTACCCAGGGCACCACAACCTTACCTGGTCCAGGGTCAACTCTGTTATGGGATGCATGTACCCAGGGGCACACAACCTTACCTTGGTCCAGGGTCAACTCTGTTATGGTGTGCATGTACCAAGCACCACAACCTTACCTGGTCCAGGTCAACTCTGTTATGGTATGCATGTACCAGGGACATAACCTTACCTTGGTCCAGGGTCAACTCTGTTATGGTTGCATGTACCAGACATAAACCTTACCTTGGTCCGGTCAACTCTGTCATGACCTCTTGATCGGACATTCCAAGCAGTTAGTTATTTGTTCAAAAGATGACCAAAATAAACACATACACAAAAGGAAACAAAAGACATGGCTGAGCTAAAGATTCAAAAGTCAACCTCGTGGCCTCCTGGTCACCAAATAAAAACCAGCAGCTTCACCTCTTGCCAGCTGGAACACTGACTGACCCGTCACCTGATGACATGCTTATACAGGCCTCTGGCAGAGCACAGCCTGACTTGGTTGGTGCTGCCACCTGGGGGATGGAGTGTGGAAGTGTATCCTGGTAGGTGTGTTGCTAACACTAAACAACCTCGCCATATCTTAACAGTAGTCAACCATAAGATCGCAGTCATATAAATACCAGTTGGGTCAGCACAGCTTTGTCCAAAATGGGTTATTTTATACGCCAATGTCATGACACCAATTTTATAATGTCATAACACCAGTTTCAAATGTCATAACACCAGTGTCATAATGTCATAACACCAGTGTCATAATGTCATAATACCATAACACCAGCCTTCAGAAGGTCATAACACCAGTGTCATAATGTCATAACACCAGTGTTCATAATACCAATACACCAGTGTTATAACACCAGTCTCAGAAGGTCATAACACCAGTGTCATAATACCACAACACCAGTGTCATAATGTCCTAACACCAGCACATGTAGCACCTCTGATTTAATCAAAAAGAAAGAAAGCACAAATAAGCTAATAGACCAACTTGTTCTGCAAATCAATTCATTACAAATGTAATACTGACAACAAAAAAAATACGCCAAACTAACTCAACTCCATATTGCAAGTATGTGATGATATTAGACAGTAATGCGCTTCCTCACCGAGATAGAATCGAAATAAATATAAGTTGTGTTAGAGGTTTGAGAAACTCATGAATATATCTAAACTAGGTCACTATCAAACAGCCCCAGTGCCTTTGGTGCTGCTGCAAATAGACTCCGAGTCCTTCTGCAGTCTGCAGCACTCCTTGGCACCTCCGAATGGAACCTAGAATACTCAGCTACCGACTAGTTAACACCATAGGTCTACTCAGTCTTCATGATGGACACTTGTCTCGTATACCTCCATGTCATACATTGGAAGCAAGCATGTGAATTTAAACAGTGAGGAAATAAATGTGTTTTTTTTCACGTTCATATCACACATACACTACATGACCAACAGTATTGGACACCTGCTCGTCTAACATCTCATTCCAAAATCATGGCCATTAATATGGAGTTGGTCCCCCCTTTGCTGCTGTAACAGCCTCCACTCTTCTGGGAAGGCTTTCCACTAGATGTTAGAACATTGTGCGTGCACTTGCTTCCATTCAGCCACGAGCATTAGTGAGGTCGGGCCTGATGTTGGGCGATTAGCCCTGGCTCACAGTTGGCAATCCAATTATCTCAATGGTGTTCGATGGGGTTAAGGTCAGGGTCTGTGTAGACCAGTCAAGTTCTTCCACAACTATCTTGACAAACCATTTCTGTAGGACCTCGCTTTGTGCATGAGGGCATTGTCAAGCTGAAACAGAAAAGGGCCTTCCCCAAATTGTTGCCTCAAAGTTGGAAGACAGAATCATCTAGAATGTAATTGTATGCTGTCGCGTTTTACTGGAACTAAGGGGCCTAGCCCGAACCATGAAAACTAGCCCCAGACCATTATTCCTCTTCCACCAAACTTTACAGTTGGCACTATGCATTCGGCAGGTAGCATTCTCCTGCAATCCGCCAAACCAGATTCGTTCCGTCAGACTGCCAGATGGTGAAGCGTGATCATCACTCCAGAGAACTGTCGTTTCCACTCTCCAGAGTCCAATGGTGGGAGCTTTACACCACTCCAGGCTACGTTGGCATTGCACATGGTGATCTTAGGCTTGTGAGCGGCTGCTCGGCCATGGAAACCCATTTCATGAAGCTCCGACGAAAACAGTTTTGTGCTGACATCTTCCAGAGGCATTTGGAACTCGGTAGTGAGTGTTGCAACCAAGGACAGACCCTTTTTACCCGCCACGCGCTTCAGCACTTGGCGGTCCCGTTCTGTGAGCTTATGTGGCCTACCACTTGCGGCTGAGCCGTTGTTGCCCCTAGACATTTCCACTCACACTTGCTGAGCAGCTATAGCAGGGCCAAATTTTGACAAACTGACTGTTGGAAAGGTGGCATCCAATGATGGTCCACGTTGAAAGTCACTGAGCTCTTCAGTAAGGCCATTCTACTGTTAATGTTATAGAGATTGCCGGCTGTGTGCACATTTTAAACACTGTCAGCAACGGGTGTGGCTGAAATAGCCGAATCCACTATTTGAAGGGGTGTCCACATACTTTTGTATATATAGTGTATATCCTTTTGTGATTTGAAACATTGAGGAAAATAATTATACCGTATTCTCTTATCACCATATATGAGACATTGGAAGCAAGGAAAGTTAACAATAGTTTAATCTCCTGCCTGGTCAAGGTCGATGTACTTTTTGTCCCTGGACAATAGTGTAGACAAACCTGATGTACTGTAGCGTTGTAGGATGAGGATCAATGAGGATCCTGTATAGCAAAGACAGAACAGAGTTTTCTGAAGGGACTCTATGCCTGCCTCCCAAATCATACCCTATCCTCTACAAAGTGTACTATATGGACCAATTAGGTGCCTTTTGAGTAGTAAAACTTGTTGACAATTCTGTCATAAAGAGCACAAGTTCAACTTAATAAAAAAACCGACTGAGGAAGATTACGTCACGTCTTGACGTCGAAACGTAATTCACTTGTTCTCATCCTGTACAGCGGGTTGACCGTAACAGGGTTGACGAGTTCATACATCAGCCATGAATCCCCTTGAAATGGAAGCTCTGTGTGCAACAGAGAAGGGAAATTGAATTCAAGCTTGACAAAAAATAAAGTAAATTGTTCAAACGTAATTTTTTTAAATTTAACCACGCACAGTCAGTTAGAAACAACTTCTATTTACAATGATGGCATACCCCAGCCAAACCCAGACAACGCAGGGCCAGTTGTGCGCCGCCCTATGGGACTCCCAATAACGGCCGGATGCGATGCAGCCAGGAACCAGGTACTGCAGTGACCCTTCTGCACTGAGATGCAGTGTCTTAGACCACTCGCGCTACTCGGGAGCCCATTTTGGCTACTGTCTATCTGTGGGTAACATGGTTGACGTGTTATGATCTAGAAGAAAAAAAGCGACACCTATTTAGGCGAGGTGCTGGCTAGCGAGTAAGAAAACTTGAAAATAAAGGAGAGCTGCACACTCTAGGAGCTCAGATGCAAAAATGTATAATCCAACGTTTCGACAGCCAAGCTGTCTTCATCAGGGTATAATCACAAACACTGCTGGATGACTTGTTTATATAGTGTCAAAGACACAGAGGTGTTGTAATCATGGCCGGGTGTGGCATAATATTCATTGGTTAATTCTTAAATATTAAAATGGCGTACAAAGACAGCATACAAAAAACAAATGGATATGCATACGATCATAGGTGCCCTGGGTACATGCACACCATAACAGAGTTGACCCTGGACCAGGGTAAGGTTGCGGTGCCTTGGGTACATGCACACCATAACAGAGTTGACCCTGGACCAGGTTAAGGTTGCTGTCCCCTGGGTACATACATTCAACACCTGGTTGCATATGCTTACTTGTCACATGAATGCACACATCCAATCAGGTTACAGAACCATTATGAAGCCCTAGACTTAGCCGAGTACGGTGTTAACAATAGGCCATCCGTAACACTATCAACACAAAGTACCCTGCATTTATCACCTTTGCGGTACGCTGGTGACAGTGGTGTTGTGAGCATGGAAACATACATCCWTATATCATTATCCCTATAACAGCACATACTATCACATACAGGCTGTGCTGAACCAACCGTAACAGTAGTTCAATGATTGATCTCCATACCCGTTGGTGGTTCAGCCT
The DNA here is from genome assembly GCF_002910315.2 of Salvelinus sp. IW2-2015. Lineage (NCBI taxonomy): Eukaryota > Metazoa > Chordata > Actinopteri > Salmoniformes > Salmonidae > Salvelinus > Salvelinus sp. IW2-2015. Next base: position 17,765 of record NW_019947972.1, read on the forward strand.
CCACTGGATTCACACTTTACGGTGACACTGGTGTTATGTCATTGGTGTWATAAAATAACCAGGTTATGGTTGTGTGATCTAACGACTGATCTTACAGTTGTGACCTGACCACAAAGTACTGACCCAACTGTTATATGACTGTGGTCTTTACGATTGACCTCCATACCTGTTGGTTGTTCAATGTACGGTGACATTGGTGACGTGGTGAGCAGAGATCCCCGAGGGGTTTGTGTCATAGAAGGCTCCCAGGGCACAGTGGACATGTCTCCCTCGGCTGGCTGACAGCTGACCTYGTTGATACCATCAACACAGGAGTATCCTCCCGGACACGGCTGGAGCAGGCAGTCATCGTAATTGTGCTCACAGTTCCTCCCCTGTACATGTAAAACAGAGATAGACGTTAGACTATAGAAACAGAAATATAGATAAACATTAGTTGACCATAGAAATAGTCAAATATATAGACATTATACCATAGCTATATAATCTAATCTAACATAAATATTTGTTTATTTGATTAGGCATTAGCATAGCATTAGCATACTTCCATCTATGATGTGAGGTCATGGACAAAAGTAGGGCACTACACAGGGAATAGGGTTAGGCATTACACTTAAGAAACAAGCATTATAAAGCATTAGTCCAAGCCTATAGACACCAAGGTTAACTACAGGACAAAGCATGAACAACGAGATGCTTATTAGACCAGAGGCCTAGAAGCCTAAGAAATGAGAATTGATCATGTTATTTTCAGTGACAGTTTCAGATAGATGACCAAGACATTAATAATATAGTATTATTCTGTAGCCATTCGATAGTCTCTTGAATTTTGTAACAGAGAGAAACATTTTGGCCCCTCAGCGGGGGAAGGGTTGACTAGTCAACTGGATACAGGGATAAGAGACAGAAAGAACAAATGCATTTAATTCCATTTATAACATATGAAGGTGCAACCTTTCAACCAAAACCAACACTTTTGACCATCAAACGATACTAAGTTTACCTGTAACTGACACCACAGCCCAATCTCCACAGGGTGTCAAAGCATCTTGTGTGGGGGATAAGACCAATGTAATAGGACAGAATTCCTGAGAGGATCATACACCTTTTTGCATAGAGTATTCAGAGTTACCCTGTACAGATACAGTTACCAAGAGATCATACCATCCATAAGATAGCATCAGAGTCATCCTCAGTGAAAGTTACCACAGAGATCATACATCCATATATAGATAGCATCAAGAGTTATCCTTCAGTGAACAGTTACCACAGAGATCATACATCCATTATAGATAGCATCAGAGTTTCCTCAGTGAACAGTTACGCACAGAGATCATCCATCATACAGATAGCATCAGAGTTCTCCTCAGTGAACAGTTAACAGAGATCATCATCCATCATATATAGATAGCATCAGAGTTCTCCTCAGTGAACAGTTTACCACAGAGAATCATACATCCATATATAGATATGCATCAGAGTTATCCTCAGTGAACAGTTACCACAGAGATCATACATCCATATATAGATAGCATCAGAGTCATCCTCAGTGAACAGTTACCCACAGAGATCATACATCCATATATAGATAGCATCAGAGTCATCCTCAGTGAACAGTTACCACAGAGATCATACATCATTATAATAGCATAGAGTTATCCTCAGTGAACAGTTACAAGAGATATACATCCATATATAGATAGCATCAGAGTTATCCTCAGTGAACAGTTACCACAGAGATCATACATCCATATATAGATAGCATCAGAGTATCCTCAGTGAACAGTTACCACAGAGATCATACATCCATATAGATAGCATCAGAGTTATCTCGTGAAGCAGTTACCACAGAGATCATACATCCATCATAGATAGCATCAGAGTTTATCTCAGTGAACAGTTACCAAGAGATCAATACATCCATAAATAGATCAGAGTTATCATCAGTGACAGTTACCACAGAGATCATACATCCATATAGATAGCATCAGAGTATCTCAGTGAACAGTTACCACAGAGATATACATCCATATATAATAGCATCAGATCATCCTAGTGAACAGTTACAAAGATATACATCCATATATAGATAGATCAGAGTATCTCAGTGACAGTTAACAAATCATACATCCTATATAGATAGCATCAGAGTATCCTCAGTGAACAGTTACCACAGAGATCATACATCCATATATAGATAGCATCAGAGTTATCATCATAACAGTTACCAAGAGATCACATCATATATAGATGATCCAGAGTTATCTCAGTGAACAGTTACCACAGAGATATACATCCATAGTAGCATACCAGGATCAGATATAGTGACAGACATTAAAATAGTAATCTCTAGCATTCGATAGCCTCTGAATATGTAACAGAGAAGAAACATTTTGGCTCTCAGAGGAGGAAGGGTTGACAGTCATTTGGCATTGTCCTCGTCTTCAACTCCAGTGTCAGAGACACATAAATTAGGCCAGCGCGTACAACAGCTGCCGTGAAAAAACACAGAAGTACTAGTACTAATTGCGTAGCAGAGGTGAAGACACACCTCCCAGACTGATTTGCTGATTGCTGGCAGAGGTGAAGAAAACACCCCTACAATACACCACTCCCACAAATTAGCAAGACTGTTAACACAAATAGGCCTGAAACTAATCCACAAGTCCACAATGACAGTCACAGTACTGAGCAGTCAGACAGTTAAAACAGCAATGATTAAGTAGACTAATATGTAACTGAAAAAATATTCTTCCTGCTCTTGTAGGAGCTGATGTCTTTAAACCCTAGCCTATAGCCTCATCAAAACACCAGCCTATAGCCTCATCTACACTAGCCTATAGCCTCACAAAACACCTATAGCTCATCAAACACAGCCTATAAGGCTCATCAAAACATAGCTTATAGCTCATAAAACACCTAGCTATAGCTCATCTAAACACCTAGCCTATAGCCTCATAAAACACACTAGCTTATAGCTCATTAAAACACCTAGCCTATAGCCTCATCAAACACCTATAGCTCATCAAACACCTAGCCTATAGCTCATTGAAACCTAGCCTATACCCATTAAACACCTAGCCTATAGCCTCATCAAACACCTAGCCTATAGCCATCAAAAACTAGCGCTAAGCCTCATCAAAACACCTAGCCTATAGCCTCATCAAAACACCTAGCCTATAGCCTTCATCAAAACACTAGCCCTATAGCATAAAACACTAATATACCATAAACACCTGCCTATAGCTCATCAAAACACCTAGCTATAGCCTCATCAAAACACTAGCCTATAGCCCATCAAACACCTAGCCTATAGCCTCATCAAAACACATAGCCTATAGCCTCATCAAAACACCTAGCCTATAGCCTCATCAAACACCTACTATAGCTCATATAGCCTATGCCTCATCAAATGCTATGCTCTACCCTGCATCAAAATGTATGTGACACTTATCTCTCCTTTCTCTCCATGAACCTTTTGGTGTGTGGTGTGTGTGTGTGTGTGTGTGTGTGTGTGTGTGTGTGGTGTGTGTGTGTGTGTGTGTGTGTGTGTGTGTGTGTGTGTGTGTGTGTGTGTGTGTGTGTGTGGTGTGTGTGTGTGTGTGTGTGCGCCCCAAAAAGAAGCAAAGCAGACAAATCGAAGAATCTGATTGATATCTCTTAAGAGGGTGGTGGATGTGAGTGAAGCTAGGGCTCACCGCACTGCAAGTACACACACATCCCACCTCCCTACACACTGCGTGCTCAGTCTGTGGGCTTTGTTCCTTGGCAGGTTGGACAGGCCTTCACTGTGAGTTGGACATTAATGAGTGCCTTCGCAGCCCTGCAACCAGGGGATGTGCACCCAGAACGAGCCTGGCTACGGCTACACCTGTTTCTGTCGTCCGGGATTTGTGGTGGGAGGCTTACCCAGCACACTCTTCCCTTATTTCATCCTTCCCTCTATCCCCTTCATCCCTGTTGCTCCCCCTCTTTCTCTATCTCTGTGTGGATCTCTCTCTCCCCTCTTTCTCTATCTCTGTGTGGATCTCTCTCCCCCTCTTTCCTTTGCTCTTCTCCACATCTAAATGTTACATTTCTTTCAATATGTTCTTCATCTTCTTTTTCTCCAGAATGTGATGGTGTTATATTTCCGTCTAGTCATGGTAGGATAAGCAGTTTCCATCTGGCACCTATTCCCTATACAGTACACTACTTTTTGACCCGAGCCCAGAGCCCTAGTCACAGAAGTGCACTAGCAGGGTGCCAATTGACAATAGGGTGTCATTTGGGCCATGTTCAGAGAGAGGTTATTTAGTTCAGTCTCCCCACTGTAGATGTCATCCCAGGCGTTTTGTGATCATCTCTCCTGCTGCTACACATCATTTACACCCTTATTAAGGTGGCCTGAATCCTACGGTCTTCCTTACCAGCCACGCGTGTCTCAAATTA
>NW_019947972.1:25549-26994 GCF_002910315.2 Salvelinus sp. IW2-2015
CTTTTCTGGAAGGACTTTCCCACTATTAATGTGGAAAGAAAGCCTTCCAGATTTGTTCTGGTGGTACTGCCATGGATGGTGAAGTGTGTATCTTCATCCTCCAGCGAGAACGCGTTTCCACTGTTCCGAGAGTCCAATGGCGCGCGAGCTTTAACAACCACTCCACCGACGCTTTGCATATGCATGGTATTTTTGTAGGCTGTGTCAGCTTGCTGTCGGCCAGTGAAAACACCATTTCATGAAGCGCCCAGACGAACAGTTATTGTGCTGACAGTTGCTTCCAGAGGCAGTTTGTGACTCTGTAGTGATCGTTGCAACCGGGACAGACAGATTTTTCTGCGCGTCAGCACTCTGCGTTCATCTTAGTCAGCTTTGTGGCTACCACTTCACGATTGAGGCTGGTCCTAGACGTTTCCACTTCACAATAACAGCACTTACAGTTGACCAGGACAGCTCTAGCAGGGCATACATTTTGCAAACTGACTTGTTGGAAAGGTGGCATCCAATGATGGTGCCACATTGAAAGTCACTGAGCTCCTCAGTACGGGCTATTCTACTGCATGGCTGTGTGCTCGATGTTATACATCTGTCAGCAACGGGTGTGGCTGAAATAGCCAAATCACTAATTTGAAGGCTATGTGGTTTATTTTCCAAATGTTGAAGTTTGGTTCATTTTAGGTTCTGAATGAAAGGTGAAGAAAAAGTATTTTCAGGAAGTTTAAAATGTATTTTACGAACGTTGAAAATACGTATTTTCCGGATGTTGATATTGGGTTAATTTTCAGTTCTGAATGAATGTTAAATACTTTCTCTAAATGTATTTTTCATTTTTTAAATATTTTTTTTATATTTATTTTCTCCCCAATTTCGTGGGATCCAATTGTCCCATCGCTGCAACTCCCGTACGGACTCAGGAGCGTCAAAGGTCGAGAGCCGTGCGTCCTCCAAAACACAACCCAGCCAAGCAGCACTGCTTCTTGACACACTGCTCGCTTAACCCGGAAGCCAGCCGCAATTTGTCGGAGGAAACACCGTACACCTGGCGACCGTGTCAGCGTGCATTGTGCCCGGCCCGCCACAGGAGTCGCTATTGCACGATGGGACAAGAACATCCCTGCCGGCCAAACCCTCCTCTAACCCAGATGACGCTGGGCCAATTGTGCGCTGCCCCATGGGTCTCCCGGTCACGGCTGGCTTCAACAGAGCCTGGACTCGAACCAGGATCTCTGGTGGCACAGCTAGCACTGCGATGCAGTGCCTAACACGGAACCCAAACCGGCTGTGTGCGTGCGCCATCGTGCATAAATGTATTTTGTCCCCCCACACCAAACGCGATCATGACACGCAGGTTAAAATATAAAAACAAACTCTGAACCAATTATATTAATTTGAGGACCGGTCGAAAAGCATTAAACATCTATGGCAATTTAGCTAGTTAGCTTGCA